>NC_071092.1:15435000-15627500 GCF_027358695.1 Spea bombifrons | reverse complement strand
CTCCATGAGGGATATTACTATATAGTGAGACTAAATTGAGACTAGCAAGGAACGCTCTTCTGTTTCAGCCAATAGTCTCAGAATGAGTTGCCCAATTGAATAGCTGACTCACATGACCATGTGGTCACGGATAATCCCTTTTAACTAACCAATAACATATTACATATGACATTGATGAGAAATACACGTCTTCTGAGTGCTATGTGTCACAGGTTCATGAGGTCACGGACCATCCCCCTTGTGGAACCAATAGGGTGAAACACATGGTAAATTATTTCCGGTGCTTGGAGCCTCCTTATTTTATTTCATTATACCCCTGACAAAGCTGAGAAAAGCCTCAGTGAAATGCGCATCGGGTGACTTTATGACTTTTTCATCCCATTTAGGGCACAACACCTAATTACTAATAAGGACCTATTTTCTTTACTTATAAAAAGACTAGGGTTATGATTACGCCAGACTTTAGCCAGATAGGCAGTAAGAATAGCATCATACTTACCAGCCAGGTGCGTTAGGGAGATAGTGTTTCTGTCTGGCTACTTTGACTAGAGAGATGATTTCCCTTTTCACGGGAGACATTGGCTCAAATCTGGGATAATTTAACTTTGCATCACTGCTTTATTTTAAGTGTTATTTTATTTGGTTTAAAATATAGGGGATCTTAGTCTTATAGTCAGACCTCTAGTTGAGGTCCGATTATAAGACGACCTTGAAAAAAAACTTGTCTTATAATCGCGCAAATACGGTATATACACACAGACACACTATATTAGCAGAAGTATTGGGACACCTGACTATTACACCATCAGGGATTTTTATGCATTCACTTGCCACTTTATTAGGTACACCTTGCTAGTGCCAGATTGGACCCCATTTTGCCTTCATTCTTCGTGGCAAGGTGCTGGAAACATTCCAAGACATTCCAAGACCAAGATTTTGGTCGATATGGACATGATGGCAACACACAGTTGCTGCAGATTTGTCAGCTGCGAATCTCCCGTTCCACCACATCCCAGAGGTGCTCTATTGGATTGAGATCTGGTGACTGTGGATATCATTGGAGTACAGTGAAATCATTGCCATGTCCAAGAAACCAGTTTGGGATGATATGAGCTTTGTGACATGGTGCATTATCCTGCTGGACGTATTCATCAGAAGATGGGTATACTGTGGTCAGAAAGGGATGGATATGGTCAGCAACAATACTCAGGTAGGTTGTCGCATTTAAGCAATGCTCTATTGGTACTAAGGGGCCCAAACTGTGCCAAGAAAATGTCCCCCACGCCATTACACCACCATCAAGAGTGCTGAACCATTGCAGGATGGATCCATGCTCCCATGTTGTTTACACCATTTACAAGTCTGACCCTGCCATTTGAATGTCACAGCTGGAATCAATGCCCATCAGACCAGGAAACATTCTTCCAGTCTTCCACTGTCAAATTTTGATGAGCCTGTGCAAATTGTAATCTCAGTTTCCTGTTCTTAGCTGACAGGAGTCGCACCCGGTGTGGTCTTCTGCTGCTGTAGCCCATCTGCGTCAAGGTTCAACATGTTGTACGTTCAGAGATGGTATTCTGCATACCTTGGTTGTACCAAGTGGTTATTTGCATTACTGTTGCCTTTCTGTCACCTCGAACTAGTCTGCACATTTTCTTCTGACCTCTGACATCAACAAGGCATTTTCGTCCACACAACTGCCGCTCACTGGATATTTTTTTCTTTTTTGGACCATTCTCTGAAAACCCTAGAGATGGTTGTGCCTGAAAATCCCAGCAGATCAGCAGTTTCTGAAATATCGCGCAGACCTTCCCCGGCTGTCAGAGATCAGAGTTTCCCGTTTCCCTCCCGGAAGTTGTCTACGCGAATCGTGTAGAGCTCTACACACTGCCCGGACTACGTACCGGGTGTCAGAAGCACCGGTAAGTTTTGGGGGGGAGTGTTAAATGGGGGGAATAAGGCATTTCTAGAGGCAGACTGCTCTTTGAAATGCCTTTTAACCCCCTTAATGTCACTCTGCCTCCAGAAATGCCTTTTAACCCTCTATACGCCACTCTGCCTCCTGAAATGCCTTATACCTCCCTATATGCCACTCTGCCCCATAATATGCCTTTTAACCCCCTAAATAAGGCAATTCTGGAGGCAGAGTGGTACATAGGGGGTCAAAAGGCATATCATGGGGCACAGTGGCATATAGAGGGTTAAAAGGCATATCATGGGGCACAGTGGCATTTAGAGTGTTAAAAGGCATATCATGGGGCACAGTGGCATATAGGGGGTATAAGGCATTTCTGAGGCAGAGTGGCAAGCCTGGGGGCAGATGTGCATAACTGGGGAGGCAGATTGAAAAAAAAAGGAAAAAGAAACAAAATATTTTTCTCAATCATAGCTTTTATTAAAAAAAATTGTTCACATAGTTTACATGAATTAACATTTACTGGTAAAACTTTTTTCCTATAGGGTCGTCTTATATTCAGGCTTTTTCTTTTTTTTCATAAATTAATATTCAGATTGGGGGGGTCGTCTTATAATCGAGCAAATGCGGTAAATCTATAGATTATAAAGTAACCTTAAAATATTTAAATTCGAGCGTGCATAGGTCGCTCAGCGGTTTTCAATCGATGTCTCTCAAATGCAGCTATAGTATGAAATATAAAAGGCAAAGAGACATCACTGTATAAAATGAAAATCTTAAAACCTATACACAGTCTGCTCACCGTTTTCAGAACCAAATTAAAAATTTAGGCTCATAAAAGACACATATAGACACTCTTAAGGCGGTGTCCTAGCCCCTTTCTGAGAATAATCACTCAAGATGTTCGTATTAATTTAAAAGTTTTTAAACAATTTATTAATACTTCAAGTAATTAATTTAAAAAAAAAATAATAAACACTTAAAATAAATAAGATACATTATGATAAAAGTGCTCAATACGTTCACTGGGACGTGTTTCGTCAGTCCATGACTTCCTCAGCCAGTGCACCGATGACCGACCTATGCACGCTTGAATTTAAGTATTTTAAGGTTACTTTATAATCTATAGATTTAATATTTTATAAGCGCTTGGTTAGAGAAATACCCTTTTTTACTGTTTTATATTTGTACTATTGGACATTTAGTTGGGGGAGTTTTTATATGCACTTTTAAGAGCTTCTCACCATAGCAGCTTATTAACTATTATTGGTTATCTCATATCTGTTATTTTAAGCGCAGCCTTTTTTTACCTCTTTTTGATCTGTATACCTAATAAAGTGGCCAGTGAGTGTATATAGTACATTGTTTTGATATGTTTCATAACCTGTGACAATTTATTGGGATCTCTTTTCCTGAGAGAGAGAGAAACATACACAGACAAATAAATTGTGTCAGCAGTGATAAAACTTATCCACACAATCTACCTTTAAAAAGCACACATTACATTAGGAGTTGTTGAGTTTTTTCTTTTTTATTGTAACGTTCTTAGCAACCTATGCATATTTAATAAATAGTTCAAATGTTGGCATCAAAGGTAAAAATAGCATTTGAAAATGCCTCATCTTGTTTCTCTATTTATATAATTGAATGATTGTTTATTTAAAATAGCACATCAGATCAGTAAATGCTTTTTGCCAAATTTCTGTCTCCAGTAGGAGCATGAGACTTTTATGTAGAAATATGACTATATATTTTTCCTGTCTAAAGTCTTGTGGAAATGCAAAATAAGTAAGTTGTCAAATGATTCCTGTTTTCTTTTTCAGAAGAATATACCTCATAAGCATTATTAAATACATAGCTCTGTAGTCATAAAAGTTATATCACCTGAAAGAGTAGTTGGGCATTTTTCGCAGAGTACACCATCCAGATTTAGAACTAGGTTCTAAGAACTCTAGTCTCCAGAAGGAAAATTAGGTTGACCTGCACACCGGGCAAACTTGAAGGGTTTCTAGCTCCTCTGGTGAACTATGACTCTGGTTCTTCACTCCTACATATGCTAACTTATAGATACATCACAGAACCAGACTTTCTCTAAAAGCTCAGCAACCCAGGTAGGTTGCCTTTGTAGTATTGTCTGCACTTGGGAGAGTTGGCAGGAGGACAATTTCTTCCTAGGATGCTTTTATATATTGTATTAGAAATATTACAAAAGTTCTTAATGGCAAGGTATGTTTTTTTGCAGATGATACAACATGGTAGATATGCCTGGCGGAACAGGCCATATGACGTGATTTAAGTAAGTTAGAGTGGTTGAAAGTGGGAGCTGCAATATAATGTTGCTAAATGTAAAATAATGTACTTGGGATATAAAAATCCCAAGGCAGAATACAGCATTGAGAGCACTGGGAATAATTATTTCTGTGGACTTAAAGTAAGCAGGCAATTCAATAAACACTGGGAAAAAGTAAGTAGGGTGCTTAGAGGTATTCGTATCAGAAAGAGAGAGAGGTGTTTATGCCATTTTTTAATAGCTCTCTTGTAAAACCTCAGCTGGAATATTGTGTACAGTTCTGGATACCCTATCTTCTGATGGATATTACTATATTGGAAAGCTTTTAGAAGAGCGTAACTAAAATGTTAAATGGCTTGCAGCAACAAATTATCAAGAAAGTACATGAAGGAGATATTTGCAGGTAAAGTAAATAAACACATGGAAACATATCATTGTAGGGCAAATAAATAGCATGGAAACTCAGCCTTGCAGGTATAGATCAAAAAGGTATAGAGGCAGAGGTTTAGAGAAAAATTACATGCAAAAAATATAGGGCAAACAAATAATTGAAACTCTAAATGGCAGGCATAGATCACAGGTCACACACCCCAAAGGCCAGCCCTGGCAACCAGATTGCACACATGGGACTTGCCCACCATCCAGACTGCACACATGGGACTTGCCCAGCACCCAGATTGCACACACAGGACTTTTCCAGCACCCAGATTACACACATAGGATGTGCCCCAGCATCAAAATAGCATCCACAGGATTTGCCCAGCACCTAGATTGCACACATTGGACTTTTCCCAGCACCCAGATTGCATCCATTGGACTTGCCCGGCACCTAAATTGCGCACATAGGACTTGCCCGGCACCTTAATTGCATCCACACATTTGCTTGCCCTCAGATATACTTGCCCTAGCACACAGACACTTTAAAAACACACACTCTCTCTTTGGGACTATATGGCCCATCGCCTGAATTTCTGCTTCGTCCTTGGTTGGCGCTACTTGCGGGCATCATCCAATTCCCTCAATGAATCCACATCTACACATCACATCCGTTATAATCTCTCATTATCCCTCTCCTATCACATCTCTCCTTTTCTCTTCTTTCTCTACCTCTCCTCCTCATTATCTCTCCATTATCTTACTATCTATTCTAAGAGATGGGGAGAAAGGAGTGTAAGGGCAGTGTATATATATGTATGTGTTTGTAAACTGATGTGTCTAAGGGCAGGTATGTGTAGAGCAGTGTAGGTAAATGTGTGTTTGTAAGCTGGTGTGTGTAAGGGCATTGTATGTGTATATGTTTGTTTATGGGCAGGTGTGTGTAAGGGCAGTGTCAATAAAATAACCTCTGCAAAAAATTATTCCATTCATGCGTCGGGTACAAAAGAAACATAGGAAGTGACGGCAGATAAGAACCATTTGGTCCATCCAGTCTGCCCAACCTCTGAATACTTCCTTTAGTCCCTGGCATTATCCTATATATCTCCGCAGCATCGCAGCATCGCAGCATGGCCCAGCATCTCTGCCGGCCAAGCTGCTGGGCCAGGATTTTAAAAGTCTGTACAAGCGACCCTATTGGTTCACAGCAGGGGCTCGCCTGGCAGGCAACCAATAGGCTCACTCGCACCGCCTTTTTAACTCCTGGCGGCGAACCTACAGATTTCTGCTGCCGTTAACCCCTGCGATGCTGCAGAGATAACGCGAGCGGAAATCCGTAGGTTTGCCGGCATGGGGTTATCTTGGCTGGCAGAGACCACTGGTCTCCCTGCGCCAACAGTTAAAAGTCCATACAAACAACCAATAATGTTGCTTGTACAGACTTTTAACTGTTATAGCAGGGAGACCAGTGGTCTCTGTCGGCCAAGTTGCTGGGCCAGGATTTTAAAAGTCTGTACGAGCGGCACCATTGGTCGCCAGCAGAGGGCTCATCTGCCATCAACCAATGAAGTACAGGTGTACTTCATTGCTTGATGACAGAGGAGGCCCCTGCAGGCGACCAATAGATTTGCTCGTACGGACATTTAAACTCCTGGCACCAAAGCTGCTGCATTGTCATTTAGCTTATCCAGGAATAAGGGGGCCAACTACAGCTCAGCTCACAACAACCAGGCAGCGCGAGAAACTGACACTCTGTCTCTGCACTTATTTGTAAACCATAAAGAAAAGCTTTCAAGAGTTTCCTCTCTTTCTCCTGTCTGAAGTAACACCTGAGGAAAGCTTTTGAAAGCTTGTCATTTAAGTATTATGTTAATCCAATAAAAAAGGAATATGTGTTTACTTTTTTCAGTGTCATGATTTAGTGGTGGAACTTATTAGTACCCCCCAGTTTTGACTGTGGTATCTTATGTGCCCCCCCCTTTATATTGTTCCTAGAGTAGCCACTGGTGACAACAGTGATGTAATGCCACTGGTGTATTGCTTATTGCAACTCAGATATTATTAAGTATAGTACGCTATAAAAATATAGAAATTAGCAGATCATATAGCTTATGTTCCATATTTGTAGTTTATTCACATTTTGATACAGAGAACACTAAAACTACAAAAATTGCACTGATTTACATTATATTTTAAAACTAAAAAGACACAAGGTACTGTATGTCATAGTTTACACTTAAACAATTACCTAACTAAAAATATTGTTTTTTAAATAAAGTTTTATTTTAATGTAATAAGAAATGTAATATTTGTAACAATCTAGCATAATTACAACAGTGGAACCATAAAAGAAAAAGGAAAACGTTATTCCAACAATCACAAAGTCCTACAATTTCATCCATATATATCCTCGCTTTTCCTACATGGCTTCTCATTAATAGGAATGTACTTTTGGCTGTTTAGAGTATTTGATATTTTCCATTCTGCGTGTCAAGGGCATTTACAATTGGCGTCAGTATGTTCAGTCAGTCTGGGGGAGGCACTTTGAAGTGTTTGTGGTATTGCCACATGTGCAGGCAAGATGTTCTCTTGCTTTCTTAGGCTTCTACTTAATAGGATTCTCAGAACCATGTGACAAGCAACAACATAACTTAACTCTTTCCATCACATGGTTATTCTCTGTGCTTCCTTATTAGAATGAACAGGAATTTTCTTTCAAGTATGATCATGAACTACATATTGGTTTGTTGTGTCCTTAATAAGACTTTGATAGCCGTTGTTGGGACATTTGTCTTCAATGTGAGCTTCTACTGTGTTATTGTAAGACCCCTCCCGTTTATTGGAGGGAAGGGACATTCCATCTTTAAGAGCCAAATCCAACTGTTTTTTTAAATCCCCTGATACCCTTATTTCCTTGAACCACACAATGTTTGATCAGATATTTAGCTGTGTAAATAAAGTATTAAAAGTTTGAAAATATGTTATTCTTTTGCATATATGACTAGGCCAAAAGTCACATAAAATGTTTCAGTAAAGCATGTTCCCTAGCTCTAACTCTAACCACTCTATCCCTTTTTGGTCATTAATTATATCTGAAGGAGGTCCTTTAATCATTTATTTTTTATTATGTCACTGTACATATTACGCTACTGTATTATTATTATTATTGGTGGCCTATAGGATGTCCATGAACAACAGGTGGAGACCCTAAGACTAAGTGCAAAATAAAGTTTGAAGAACAATCAAGCAAATTTCGGGAAAAGAAGCAATATGTTTACTACTTCCATGTGAGTTTTTTTGTATGCAGCTATCAAATCTTTTTAATGTTATTTTAACACTGTTGCAGGAAAATTTCTTAAAACATAGGTATTTGTCATTATTGAGGGAGAATGCCTTGTATCCTGCATTTGATATTATTTTCTGAAGGTCTTAATTGCTTGTAAAACATCTATTTGGGAAACACTTAACCCGACAATGGAGCCAAGTGGGGCAACCGCTCCAGGCGGCACTTTTGAAGGGGCGGCACTTCGCCGCCCCAAGCCCTTTTTTTTTTTTTTTTTTAAGCGAAAGAGAGGGGCGCCGAGTGGTGTTCGCTTACCAAGCTGTCAGTACCCGCTCGGCGCCCCTCTCTCTCTCCTCTGCGGCGAGTCTCCCTGTTCATTCTCGATGCCGGCTTGTAATGCTGAGTGCCGGAAGATTTCCGGCGCTCAGCATTACAAGCCGGCACCGAGACCGAACAGGGAGACTCGCCACAGGACTGCTGAAAGGTAAGTACAAGAGGGCGGGGGCGGCAGGGACGATAAGGGAAGGGGGGGGCATTTTAAAATTCGCCCCAGGCGGCATTTTGCCTTGGGCCGGCCCTGACTTAACCCCAGAAAATAATTAAACCATTGTTTTCTTAAAAAGATGATATGGAGTTGACTCAAGTACCACTTGGCAGCACATTGAGAAGTAGTATAGATTAGAATTTACAATGATTGAGCTTGTTGTAAATCAATTTTCTTAAAAGGTCAGGAATTAACAAGGTTAGGTACTGTAAAAATAAAAACAGGTGGTGGTCCTACCTCTGCTGAAGTTAGCTGCTACTGACACTAAGCTTTCTTTTATTTTCCTTTATTTTCTTTATTTTTGATATAAGCTTAAGAAAACCATAATGTTTAATTATGCCCCAAAGCAGTACTATCAATAGGTTGGATTTACTCAAGCATATTCATATAATAGGAACAAAAACATATTGTAAATTGACACTCACGTGAGGCGAGTTGTGTTGTTATATTTCTTGTCAGCATACATATTAACACATCCAGTCTTGCTGAGCATATAGGGAACGGTAGTCCACAGAAGCTGGAGTGTCAAAGTTAGCCATTAGAGTTGCCACCTACAGTATTTAGAGATTAATGGCTGTGTGTTGTTATTTTGCGTGACAGCAAATTTACACTGTTATACAGACCGTACACTCACTACTTTACTTTTGTAGCAGAGTGTAATTTCTTCAGTGTTGTCACATGAAAAGATATAATAAAATATTTACAAAAATGTGAAGGGTGTATTCACTTTTGTGAGATACTGTATTATTAAAAAAAAAGGGAAAGTATTCAGAAACTGGGCAGACTGGATTGGCCAAACAGTTCTTATCTGCTGACATATACTATGATTCTATGTTGCAAACAGCTTGTCTTTGCCATTTGTACCCAAACAGCTCGTCTTTGCCATTTTTACCCAAACAGCTTGTCTCTGTCATGTTTGTGCTCAAACAGCTTTTCTCTGCCATGTTTGTGCCCAAACAGCTTGTCTCTGCCATGTTTGTGCCCAAACAAATTGTCTCTGCCATGTTTGTGCCCAAACAGCTCGTCTTTGCCATGTTTGTGCCATGTTTGTGCCCAAACAGCTTGTCTCTGCCATCTTTGTCCCAAAACAGCTTCTAAGTCCAAACTTTCCCCAGTCTCCTAGTGTCAATTTTATCCCCAAACAGCTTTTCAGCTTGCTCGGCACACAAGTTACATCCAAAGCGCTTGCACAGCACCCAAATTGCACACATAGGACCACCTTTCTTTCTTCTACTCAGTATCTCATTATTCACCTATTTATTCTTATTTTGAGTCGAGCCACTCATTCATGAGTTTTCAACAACTGCTCAGTGCACCTCTCTCTGCTCTGCTGCCTGCCACCTGAACGCTGTGCTCCCGCTTCAGCGTGGCCCTGGCCCCGCCCAGTGCTTCACCCATGTTTCACCAATCACTCTACCTTAAGAGCCTCTCTAAAGCACACCTTATGAGAACAGGCATGTGCCTAGGGTTAGTGACACCAGGGTGCAGTATTTCTTCAGGCTTCCCTTATAACTAACACACATACATACTTACACGCAAACTCACTCTAACACCCACTCCCTCTACCAACGTACTCTGACATGTCTGACATGCACACACATTTTTTCTCCTGCTCCTTCTGTCTGTCTACAGGGTGCCACTAACCCTAGGCTCTCCCTTGAGACTCAAAAGCCATATGCTAACACACAAAATCATGATAACATCACACATTGCCATACATGCTAATGCCAAATGACACAATAAGTAAGTATGGAGAGCACTCCAAAATTATAAATAAATAAAAAATGTCACACCATATAGCACACAGGGGTGCAAAATTTTGGCACAGTCCTATGTTTATACATATACAATTGAGCAAAGTGCACACATTATCTTTCAGTAAGAGAGTTATATTTATACAATAACGTATACAATATACAATATATGTATACAATAACATGCTGCTCTGAATTGAGAGCTGGGCTAGGTGTCTATTCACTTATCAGTTTTTATATTTGCAGTCAGGTTTAGAGTTGTGCATTCCAATCAACCAACAAAACTAACGAAAACAAATTAAAAAAGTGATCTGTAAGCACCATTACAATTAATTTTGTCTCTCCTTGATGACGAGGGGCTGTGTATAGGAGGGTACATATCAATAACTGATAGGTACAAGTAGAAAAAGGGGATGGTTTCATTGATTGTTATGGCTGTGATTGATGGGTCTAACAACCTGTGGGAGTTTTTCCTTACTTTTTTACTCTGGCCAACCAGCGTTTACAAGAGAAGGGACAAGCATTAGATATATAAGTGTGCTGACACAATTTTAACTTGCCAGTAGCAGCATGTAAGGGAGATGGAGGAGTCCGGTATGCAGGATAACCTAGTTCAAATAAGCATAAACAGGGTCAGGTTCACCAAATGCAGCGTAGTCAGTACACGTTAGCCGGGGGTAACAGAAATCAGCGTAGTCCAGAATCAATAGCCAGGGTCGGTACACAAGAAATCAGAAAGAGGTCAGGTCAGGGAATAGCCAGGTTCGGTACATGAGAATACAGGAGGATAGGATACACAAACTAAACAGCAGTACTCAGCACAATAACTGAGCACTTAGCACTGGTCAGTGCTAGGTTTTAAAATTGCCGCTCGGTGGACGACCCGCCTCCGTGTTTGACGTCACCCGAGCACGTTCCTCCATTCGGGGATGCATAAAGTTTGTTAAAGGCCCGTGCGCTTATAAGCACGCTGGATGCAGGAGAGGAAGCAGGAGGAGCGACGCTGGATCCGGTACCTGCAGATAGCGGGTACTCAGGTGAGTGGCTTTGTCAGGGTTCCGTACGCAGACCCTGACATAGCAGTTATAGACTGATGAGAGTTAGAGTGTGAGACAGTGACGTTAGCTTGACAGAGGCTGAGATTGATGCTCTTAGCTTACCTACCATACTTCAAGTTAATAAATAGTTAATTTTGGTGCAGAAAATGTACTGTTGTGGATTGGAGAAGCTGTAGTGACTACTGTAGTGTATTACAGGGACTGCAGCAGACATTTTTTCCCCTGTTCCAAAGTGGAGTTTAGTTGATTAAGACAGTTGCCCATGTATGCTACTAGCCAAACCTGTAATTTGTGGACAGGTCATTTTTTTATTATTTTTCTATCATATAATCTTCTATTTTTCATTGATCAACATGTATTGGTGACAAAACCAGGCATTATAATATATAATATTGGATAAATTCAGTCCTGTTCAAGTGTCTGCATGCCCAAGTCCAGTGCTCTACTATTATTGCTGCTGCTGCACCTCTTTGACCACCCTTACTCCAGGAAAAAATTCTATAATATTGTGGAAATCCAGTCCTGCTTTACGGGTCTGCATGTGCCTATTTTTTAAAAAATAGTTATTATGAAAAGTGAATCCAAAAGGTGTCAGGGACCTCCCCCTTTTGGAAATTCCACCTCCAATGTCATTCCGAATCAAAAAAGGCCTCAAAAACAAACAAAAACAAAAAACTAAACGATAATTTTGTCCGAAGCGATTTTACTTGCCGTGCACATGTCTAGTCAGGTTTAGTATTCTCCTTTGGTTATGGGTCTAGAAGTTTCTTTTAAACTAATAAATTAGCAATTAATGGAGCGAGGAATTTTGAATTTGTTTTCACTGTGCTATACTGTGCCATACAACACCCAGAAAAAGGAGACTAGCGCACACCCTATAATATTAAGATATAGACTTTATAACTAAAATGCAAAAAAATACTTATTAATAACAACGGACATAGAAAAACTCATAGAAGTACAATATTCATAAACAAATGGAAAAAGCAAAGGATTCAATAGGTTCAATGGGTTACCATAGCAACACTGCAATATGGAATGCAAAAAGGCTCAAATTGGAAAAAATAAATAAAAATGAAAAAGTATAGAACAAAGAAAAACATACATAAATGGACCAAAAAGCTTAACAAACTCATATACATGTGTAGGAACAACATATCTTTATACCTCATAAAAAAAAGGAAACATAATATAGCCCAAAAGAAAAACAATTTAGGTACACAGTATGAAGGACAAAAATAAGTCTAATGTAAAATACAAAAAAAAATAATTAATGTGACCCAGATAGTGAGATAATACTGAAAAAATAATCTAGAAGTTTTATAAGTACCGTATTTGCTCGATTATAAGACGAGGTTTTTTCAGAAAAATACCCCTCGTCTTGTAATCGAGGTCGTCTTCTAATACGACCTCAAATGAGGTCTGACTATTAGACTAAGATCCAGATCCCCCGCAGTGCTGCAGGGGACCTGGATCCTCCTGTATGGTTACCTCAGCTGCTGCCGGCGTCTATCACTGAGCATCGGCGAAAGTGCCGGCATCAGCCGAGGTTGCATACGCGCGTACCTTCCCACTGCCGGGATAGCCCTCCCACTGCGGGGAAGCAGAGCCGGTTGGGGAGATTGCTCCAGAAGCAGGACCGGGACCCCAGCGGCACTGTGCCGTCCTAAAGAAGATCCGGTAGACCTCTTCAATTTTCTGGAGGAGGCCGGCCTAGCAGGGTCACACAGCTTCATGCTGTAATCCCGTGGGAGCTGCAGCAAGCGCCTGCTGAGGCATCATAGTGAGTGAAGTGCCTGAGTGGGTATATTAGTGTCTGGGTATCTAAGTGTCAGAGTGGGTAGGTAAGTGTCTCAGTGGGTATGTAAGTGTCCCCCTATATGCCACTCTGTCCCATGATATGCCTTTTAACCCCCTATATGCCAGAGTATAATGCATTTCTGGAGGCAGAGTGGCATGTAGGGGGTTAAAAGGCATAACATGGGACAGAGTGGCATATAGGAGGGTAAAAGGCATGCCTGGGGGCAGATGTGCATAACTGGGTGCCGGTTGGTAAATAAAAGGAAATAAAAACAAAAAAACAGCTTACAAGAATTAATTTTTACTAGTAAAACTTTTTTCCTATAGGGTCGTCTTATAATCAGGCTTTTTCTTTTTTTTCCTAAATTAATATTCAGATTTTGGGGGGTCGTCTTATAATCAAGCAAATACGGTAATATAGCCAAAAAAAATTATATACAAATTATAGGCATTTTGTCTCTGTTTATTATAGTGTTCCAGACAATTTAGAATAGACATTTGAATATGACCAACACAATACACAACAATATGTCTTCTTCCATTGCCTTGTCAAATTGTCATCACCTTACAAACACAATCTGATGATAGCTCTTTTCTCTGAAAAGAGAATTTGAATTCCGTAAAATTGAAATCGGTACGAATCTGAATGTCTAGAATTTATTTTATAGCCTGATATTTGAGAGAAATCTGCCAGTAGTTGAAATAGTAGTAGTATTTACATAGTTACATAGTTACATAGTTAGATAGGCTGAAAAAAGAAATGCGTCCATCAAGTTCAGCCTTTCCTATATCTGTTAATTTGTTGCTGTTGATCCAAAAGAAGGCAAAAAAACCCCGGCTTCGCTCTTTCCAATTTTGCACTAACCAGGGAAAAAAATTCCTTCTTGACCCCAAAATGGCAGTCAGATTTCTCCTTGGATCAATAAGCTGTTTCCCCATAATTAAAGATTATATCCCCGAATATTATGTTTTTCCAGGTATCCATCCAGTCGCAGTTTAAGCGTCTGTACAGACTCTGATAAAACTACCTCTGCAGGCAGAGAATTCCACATCCTTATTGTCCTTACAGTAAAAAACCCTTTCCTCTGCTTTAGTCTAAATCTCCTTTCTTCCAGTCTAAACGCATGACCACGTGTCCTATGCATAGTCCTGTTTATGAACAGATTTCCACACAATGGTTTGTATTGGCCCCGAATATATTTATATAACGTTATCATATCCCCTCTGAGGCGACGTTTTTCTAAACTAAACAGATTTAAATTAGTTAACCTTTCTTCATAACTATAGTGCTCCATTCCGTTTATTAATTTTGTAGCCCGCCTCTGCACCCTTTCTAGTGCTATGATATCCTTCTTTAGAAAAGGTGCCCAAAATTGCACAGCATATTCAAGGTGCGGCCTTACCATTGATTTATACAGAGGCAAAATTATATCTTTATTACGCGACTTGATGCCCCTTTTTATACACGACAATACCTTACTGGCCTTAGCAACCGCAGACTGACACTGCACATTGTTGCCGAGTTTGTTGTCTATAACAATTCCCAAATCCTTCTCATTTGTCATTACCCCTAATTCACTACCGTTTAGGGTGTAGGTTGCTTGTGCATTTGCTACCCCGAAGTACATAACTTTACATCTACATTGAATTTCATCTGCCATTTGAGTGCCCAGTCCCCCAGTCTATCTAGATCCCTCTGCAGCACAGTAATATCCTGCTCGCCCTGTATAACTTTACCTAGTTTTGTGTCATCTGCAAACACAGAAACATGACTTTCAATGCCTACTGCCAGGTCATTTATAAATATGTTGAATAAAATTGGTCCCAGAACAGAACCCTGAGGGACACCACTTACCACTTTTGACCAGCTTGAAAATTTACCATTTATAACAACTCTCTGTTCTCTACCTCTAAGCCAATGTTCTACCCAAGAACAAGAATTTGCATCTAGGCCAATTTCTTTCAGTTTGAATACTAACCTATTGTGTGGAACCGTGTCAAACGCCTTGGCAAAATCCAAGTAGATTACATCCACTGCAACACCCTGATCGACACTTCTACTTACTTCTTCGTAGAATGCAATTAAATTAGTTTGACAGGACCTATGTTTCATAAAACCATGCTGATTTATGCTAATAATACTATTCTTCCCAAGGAATTCTTGAATATTATCCCTAAACAGCCCTTCAAATACTTTCCCAGCAACGGAAGTTAGGCTCACAGGTCTATAATTTCCGGGCACAGAGTTGGAACCCTTTTTGAAAATAGGAACCACATTTGCCTTCCTCCAATCCTCTGGTACAATTCCTGAAAGAAAAGAATCCCGAAAGATTAGAAACAGAGGTTCACTTATTTCCTGACACAGCTCCTTAAGTACTCGTGGGTGAATACCGTCAGGCCCTGGAGCCTTGTTAACATTAATTTTCTTTAGTTGCTGCAGCACCTTGTCCTGGGCCATCCACTCACAGTTTGACTGAAAATTTTTCTCAGTGGTCCTATCTATATCCATTGCCATAGGTTCCTCCATAACATATACTGAGGAAAAATAGTTATTTAAAGTTTCTGCTTTTTCCTGGTCCTCCTCAACCAACACTCCCCTCTCTGTTTTTAATGAACCTACGTTTTCATTCTTTGTTTTTTAGAATTTATGTACTTAAAGAATTTTTTGGGGTTAGTTTTGCTCTCTTTGGCAATTTGAGATGACTGATTTGTTAGGGTCAGTAGTATGTTGCCAGCAAAAAGGCCTAATTTGTACTTTTGATCTCCTACTCTCACCCCTGCAAGTGACTTCAGGCACTGTGTAAACAGCAGAAGAGAGACGGAATGCCCCTGCTTTTTTTTTTTTCATAGCCCATCAGCGTGATAATGACTCAAGGTTGCTGGTAAAACGCTTGGGCTCCCTGCAGAAACTGACCTCTGATATCAAATCTACCCAGTACACACCACATACATGCCCAGTCGACCCTGTCAAAGGCCCTTGCCGCGTCCAGCGGTAGTCGCATAGATAGCTGGTTAGTTAACTTGGCCGTTTTTCTGACATTGTCTGGAGCTTCTTTCTGAAAGATGAACCTGACCTGATCAGGGTGTATCAAGGTAAAGACAACTCCTGTTACCTGTGGCATGGTTTCACAGGCAGGGGTCTAAGTCTTAGTTTTCATGCTCAGTTCTCTGCTCTTCCTGCTCACAGGTACTATGTCCGCCACCTCAGGGGCCCACAGCTGCTTCCCCATGCCTTGCTGAACAGAGGAGCATGTTCCCACGATCGCTGGAGTAGCACACTGCGCGCTGTGATATGCTTGCATAGACGCAACCTTAATTGATATTTATGAACCCAGTTAAAGGGGCATTGAGAATGTTTTACTCCACCCCTAATTGTATCAGTGGGAGTGGCCAAACTAAGGAGGAATATTTAAACATTCAACCTCTGAATACTTTTCTCAGTTCCTGGCCTTATCTATATCATATCCCCCTGTCACGTTTTTCGTCCAGGCTACATATGATAAGATCTTTTAACTTTTCCTGCTAAGTTGTATCTTGCAATCCATTAACCATTTTAGCAGCCCTTCTATGAACTCTATATCCTTCTGAAGATATGGTCACCAGTACTGTACACAATATTCCAATTTGGGTCTCACCAGTGCTCTGTACAACAGCATGAGCACCTCCATCTTACTACTGCTAATGCCTTTCCCTAAACAAACAAGCATTCTGCTAGCATTTCCTGTTACTCTATTGCATTGTCTACCTTTTAAGTGCTCTGAATTTATTACCCCTAAATCCCTTTCCTCAGATGATAAGGTTAGGACACTATCAATTATTATCACTGACTTTTGTGCATTACTAGTATTCCTATTAATACTTTTGGCTTTAGAGTTTGAGAGAGAGAGAATAAAATGTATGGTGAAAAAGAGCGCTTTTGCGGCAAGGGGTTGACTAAGAAATAGAAAAAAAATTCTGGAATAAAAATTGTGCACATGTAAATGGAAAGAATTTCCAGAGTTTTGGAATTCAGAAATTTCAAAATATCTGTTATCCTCTAGATATTTGGAATTTGGCAGCGAGCAAGCCGAGGTGCTGGAGCCCTTTCAATTCATGTATTTGTCCCATACTGTATTAAAATGTCCACCTACTATCAAGAAATCGTTGTGAAGTGGCAGGCGTAGATCTGTGATGCATGTATAGAATTGTCAGAAGAGTGGGCATAAACATTCAAATAGCCAATGGTAGATTATCTAGGGAGATGATCAACCAACTGATTGGCATTGAAAAATAAGCACGTTTCAAAGGAAAATGCTGACCCCATTCTTCTTTTGGCTTGGGTAAGTGCCTTGGTAATGAACTTTGAATTTTCATCACAACATTGGGGGCATTCTTGAAGAAGGAATATGTCTCCTTGTAGTCACCTGTAGTATCTCATTGCTTTATGTCTTCTGTGCATGGTATTAAGTCCTCTGACATTAGATCCTTGTTCATTAGTTAATTACTTCAGGTTATGACTTGATGTTCCTGGAATCCACGTGTGGACTCATGCTCTGAATACGTCACAAACACAGCAAGGTCTCTGTATGGTTGTCATAATGGTCTTGAGTATCCTGGCATCTTAAAGAACATACATGATACAATCCTCAACTCAACATTAACATAAATTTCCATTCCCTTTGATGTTTAGTCCAACAGAGTTAGCCACATTAGGACCTTAGTCTAGGGAACTCATCTTATCTCTGTAGTAAATTTTGAGCAATGAGTGCATTCCGTCACATGTTGTCAGAACTTCGGTCACCTTAATCTAGGCTGCTCCCCCTGGCTCTGAAGGATTTCTGCCTGGGTTTCTATCTTTGATAGCCCAAATTTGATGTAGTGCGAAAGGGAACCTCCAGCAATATGAGTGTCGGGTCCCATTCAGGCTGCGGAGCTGCTTATCTCTAGTTTCCCCTGTATTGCTACAGTTCCCCTGTCTCGCTACAGTTCCCCGTCTCGCTACAGTTCCCCCTTTGCTGTAATACATTCCTGGATTTCCCTGTGCTCTGCTGTTTACTTCTGATACTGTGTTTCAGTCCTACTCTTAGTTTCAGCTTCTGTTTCCTTTATAATGTGTGCCCCATCCATTTGTTATGTTTGTCTCAGTCAGCAGTCTCTATGTATGTTTTATCTCTGTTCTGTGTTTAGATTCAATGTTTAGTTTCAATGTTTAGTTTCAATGTTTAGTTTCAGCCTATTAGTATTCAGTAGGCAGTATGGAATATTGGAGTATTTTGGCGTAGTGGTGGGCTAAGCATACTATGGCCATAAGATGTGACTAAATCTCCAATTATTATCATATATTCCTAGGCTAGTCCTGTATTTGTGTGTGTCAGTCTTTTACGTGCCTTTGCCCTCTTTTCCCTGAATCATCTGAGGATTTTGGTTCTGTGACAGGAACGACCTGTACCCTGACTGGGTACACCCACCAAATGTTGTTACCTCCGCCCCATGGCCACCAGGACACCAGCGATTAACCCCTTCACCGTCAGACAGAAGCAGCGTTGCAGAGAGAAGGTCTGCCTTACCACTGTGGCTAGCCGAATCTGAGCTACACCGTGGGGCTATTGTCCTGAAAAGGACAATAAGTGATCATAGCAGAGGACACAGCTCTTCAGGAATCTCAGCGGCAGTATATGGAAGTATAGCAATACAGCTATCTACCACCCTGATAAGGGCAGCACTGAGGCTTACCTCAATAGCAAGACAGGACTTGTAGTGAGGTAACACAAGAATAGGGGTGCATGTGCATGTAGGGAGAAAGAACAAAATACATTAGTGTAATCCCGTAGATAAATAAGTATAATTAAATAATGTTATGGCTGCACTCACAAACAGTGATAGAAAATGAGGCTCTTCAGAAATATGTATACAAGCAGATTTTTATTTCTTCTAAAGGATCTATAAGATAACTACAAAACACCAATGGTGTTACTTACAGTGTAGTCGGCATAACCTCTCTGTTATGCTTAAGCGTATTGAGTGGGGAGTGGTCCACGCCTGTTGCATAACCCAATTTCTGGCAAGCTTTAGCTGTTGGACCAATGGTCTCACGTTTGACTCTAGAATACTTTGGTATACAAGCCCAAATCATCACTCCTCCACCACCATTTCTGCTAGAGACTTACATACCGAGCCAGAGAGTATGATCACTTATGTGTCCCAGATCAATTTACAACTTCATGAAAGACAGAGGGTGGGACAAAGATTCTGGGAAAGAGGTAGGCAATCCAATATACACTCTGCTCCACAATTCATCCCTCCAGCTACCTCAACCATTAGTCCTGAGGAGCCTATGCCAGTGGGAGCGATCAGACTGAGCAGGAGATAAATTAAATGTGACATGAGGGACTCTTTATGTACTGTGGATACATGAGGGACTCTTTATGTACTTGCTATAGGTTATAATTGTTATGTTACATACTACTTGTTATGCCCTACCCATGTCTACCCATTGTACAGCACTACGCAATTTGACGGTGCTATATAAAACAATACATAATAATAATCATAGGTGTATTGGATATTTTCCCTGATCTTCCCGTTTCCAGCATGATCGTTTCTATTCGCTTGTCCTGATCCATGGGTCACATTACCAATGAGGACTTGCTAGACTCCGCGGTTAATTTAATTGACTCTACCTTTTGCAAACAAGCAGGCAATTCTACTAAACCCAGAGTGGCAAAGGCCATTGATGGGAGACCTCTTCGACCTGTGACAGTAACTTATACTACATCACAACTCATCCCAGGATTTCTGTGGCTACAGTCTCAAAATCCCACCATAGACTAGGGATAAAGCATGTGCCCAGCACTGCCACAGACCTATCAGTCTGTTTGGCTATGACTCCTAGGTCTTTTGCCCTAACTGTGCCAGCAGAATGCTGATGTTTTCTACAAGAAAGAGGCAGAGAAGCTATGATTGTTCCATTTACTTACTACCGGGAACTATGTCTCCATTGTCTGTTCTGGAGACATGGGCCATGGAGGCTTATATAGAGGATACATTCGCAGATTTGTCCTTGTATGAAAGAAGGTTGGTGACTTATGTCCCTGAAATAGGACTACCGGTGGTTAAATAAGATCACTCAACGTAACACTTATTCCATACCTTTGATCACAGAATTATTCGACAAATTAGATCTGCGCGGGGTGTAAATCCTCATCAGGATTCAACCAGGTCATGAGGGAAGACTGATTTCAACACTTAAAAAAAGAAAAAATGGTTCTGTACTCAACTCCCAGGAAGCTGGGTGCTAGCAGGGAAAAAGGGACAGCATAAACCCTCTTGAAGCACACAAACAAAGAAAAGGAATCCCAGCACTCCAAACAGCTTCCAATCTTTAGGATACTTTATTAAGCGAGAGCAAACAAAAGCAACGTTTCAGCCAAACAGGGCCTTTGCCAAGCTAACACTTCACTCTAAATCATACCCTTAAATAATGAGTATAATTCTATATAAACCAATCAGGTCCAGTAAAAAGTCACACCAAGTAATGCAAATGATTAGTGATAATTACATATCTTATTTAAAAACAATCAATCACCAAGTGATTTAAAAACATCAAATAATCTACATTATACGGTATATTACAAATAATCAGACATACTAATGGCACATACTAATCAAATCAAGTAAATACCTTGTGTCTCTATAACTTAATATCTTCCTGTTGCCCTTCTGCCAATGTCTGATCATGTGACCAGACCAAACCACATGATTGCATAATGACATTGCGCCAAAAAACAAAAAGATTATGTATTCCCAGGCGGTCTCCTATCCAGGTACTAACCAGGCCCAACCTTGCTTAGCTTCCAAAATCAGATGAGATCAGGTGCATTCAGGATGGTATTGCCTAAAAATGTACGTTATCAAATCTCCCAAAAAGGGGAAGAAGGTGTATCGGCAGAACGGTCATCAGTACTACCAAGTACATATAATGTAGAAACAATCATTTAATAACGATTTGAAGAGTGTGGTCTCAGGTGGTGCGATCATACCACTGTTTGTGCCGCCCCTGAGTGGCTTGAAGGTTTTCCCGAACCATTTCGGTGAGTTCCTTCAGCTGGTCCTTGAGGGCTAACACGTACCGTACTATCAGGGTCCCCTCTGTCTCTACTCCCCCCTCCCAGTGGCTCCAGAGTAAGTCTAGGGGTCCCTGTACCTGTCTCCCAAACACCAGCTCGAAAGGGGAGTGCCCGGTGGATTCCTGCGGCAAATAGGAGGTGCGGCAGGGACTTCTCCCAGTCCCGGTGAGATGTAGCAAACATCCGCATTCAGCGTTCAATTGAACCTCTCACATAGTCCGTTCGTCTGGGGGTGGTAGGGGCTCTGTACAATGGCTTTATCCTGCACAGTCTCCACAACTGCTGGGTAATCTCAGCAGTGAACTGATTCCCTGGTCTGAAATAATCTCCCAGGGAAAGCCTACCCTAAAGTATCAGCTAAAGTCTCAGCATGAATGTTAAACAGGGGGACAGCTTCCGGGTATTGGTTAGCATAATCTACTACCGTCAATATATATTTTTTCCCAGAGGGACTGGGCCGGGGTAGTGGCCCTACCGGGTCTATGGCTATTCTGATGAAGGGCTCATCTATTATAGGCAATGGGCACAAAGTGGCTTTAGTTTGGTCACCCCTCTTGCCGATACTTCTGCAGTGTTTAGGCACACGGGTCTCTCCCTGTCAGTTCGTAAAACAGTATAATAATCCCTGACCTTGCTCAATCCTATCTTCCCCCTGTTCCTCCCGGGGTCAGCCCCTGCCCTGTCTCTCTACTTCTGTAGGGTCGGGTCGTTCATGGTCTCCTGGGGGAAGTCGGCGTGGGATGCCCAGGGAAAGGTAGGGGAAGTCGGGAAACAGTTAGGGGTGAAGTCAGGGCTATCAGGTCTCATCCGGGTCTCGTCCTCAAGTGTGTTTTCTCCCTCCCATGCCTGTTGTTGGGTGATGGCCGCACAATTATCCGGGTTTATATCCGTGTAAAAAGTGGTGGTTAGGTGGCCTAGATCATTCCCAAGTAAAACTTCCGTGGGTAGACTCACCACCATGTTGCGGGCTCTGGCTACCCAATCCAAATAGACTCCGGCAGTGGAGATTCGCAGCACTTGTGGTGATTGCAGAATTTTTAAACCTGCATTGCATCGTCTGACACAAGTCTACCTGTGCTACCTGGGAAATAAGAAATACTACAGAGATATCTCTGTTGCACTATAGTGCAATATGCAACTATCAAGATCCCTCCCCAAAGGAGAATTCTGAAACGTGTCACTGCGACACTACAGTATGCTGGCCTTCGCTACAGTTGAGGTTTCCCTTTTAGCCTGCAAGTTAGAATGACGGACAAGCTATACATTCTAAGGCATTCTAATAATGATTGGACCTCCACAACAAAGTATACAATCACACCATACACTCCAACACCACAAACACCACAAAAAACGCAGTCTTCGCTTCTGACTCTAATGTGATTCCGCCTGAGATGTCTGATCACAATAGTAAATGAATCACAATGAAACACTACACTGCTTATACTCGGCAAAACAGGCTGTAAAGGTTACAGTGTCTATATTAAGCCAGCTCTAAAAAATCCTCTGATGAAGCCCCTTGAGGGCGAAACGCATCAGGGCACTGGCATTTGTTTTCCAAATTGTATATAATATCAATTGTTAAGGCTAATTGACATTGGCCTGTAGTTACTGACGTGACGTTGCGTTTCAGTTGTACCGGTGGCACAGCGGTTCCTGCCTTTCAGGAGCTGTTAGAAGCCCCAATCGACTCCTACAACTTAGGGTATCTGGTAAATTTTTGCTGAAACCCCCCTTCCGTTGTACCCTTCCTGTTATAGGTTGTTTTCTCCATTTTTATGCCGGTGTGCTAGGGTTTTAAACTTTCATATTCATATATTCTCCACAATAGTCTCTTTACTAACAGTACCTAATTAAAACATCTGCATTTTAGGCATTTTTTTACTGTTTACAATACACTGGAGCTATGCTGGGTACTTTTCTTGTTTCAGATTGTTTTTATGCATGCATGGCGCTTTTACATGCATTTATGTCTGGAGGTTACATGTCACTATGTCTGTGCATTATATGTATGTTTTGTATGCCTGTCCCAGGCGTGTTTGCATCCCCTCACTGTGTTGGCCTCTGGCACTTCTGCTGGGAGGCTGTTCCACGTATCAACCTGCCCTGCTCGAGAAATTTTCTTCACATTACTCTACACTATTCAGTTGCAAATAACCGTGATATCTAGTCTACCCACCTTCATTCACCAACATGTCCTAATTTCGTTACACTGGGTCTTTGATGGGTACTGTTTATGTTGATGCAGATCCTTTCATGCATTTTCCCTATATGTCTTTATGGTCTTTATGGTGTACACCTGCCTGCATAGGTTATACGGTTAGGGTTATGTATACGTAAGTTTCATTCATACCCCTTGAATATATGTATTGTATTAAGCGCTTAGTAAATTGTTGGCGCTATATAAATAAAAGATAATACGCACTTACCAGGCATGTTTACATTACTTTCGCGGTGCCATTCTTTACGTTACTCATTATCCCCTTAACAACAAAGCCCGTATATGTACGGGCTTGCATTGCAATGTGATAACGACAAAGCCCGTGCATGTACGGGCTGCTGTTAAACAGCAGCATCACCGCGATCCCTCTTGAGAACTCTCGAGCTCCTCCTGCAGGTTGAATGCAGGTACATGCAAGGTCAATGGAGCCCAGCTCACTAATCAGTGTGATTAGTTAAAAAAAAAAAAAAAAAGAAATGTTAAAAAATGTTTAAAAAAATGAAAAAAATATGGTAACATGTAAAAATTCCCCACTGTCACCAAAAAATAAACAAAAATAAGCTATAGCAAAATATTGGCATTATAAATGCCCATAGGGTGCCTAGTTTTAAAAAAATGTATGATTTGATGGGGTAAATTGAATTGGCCGGCTTCAAAGATGTCCCAAATATGGGACGTGGGCACAGACTGACCAGATGTCTAAATGGCAAAAAAATACACACCTCACAAAGGTGGCCTTTTACCTCTCAAATAACCCAACAAACCCATGAATGTGGGGTATCACTGCGCTCAGGAGATGTTACTGAACAAATACCAGGAGAGGTAAACTCATACCTAAAGTACAACGTGTGTAAAAAAAAATAGAAAAAAATGTACTACCATAAAGTTTGACAAAGGCTGTTAGGGTAAAATTAGTGCATGGGAAGGGTTAAAATACCAGCATTTCAAATACCTTGGCGTGTCTAGTCTTCAAAAATATTTGGTTTAATAGGGTAAATTGTATTGGCCGGCTTCAAAGATACACAAAATAGGATATGTGGGCAGACTTTTTGACAAGTCCAAATTCCAATTTGAAAAATGCACACCTCTCAAAAAGGACCTTTTAGTCCCAGAACAACCTAACAAACCCACGCATGTAGGGTTTCACTGCACTCAGTAGATGTTGTGGAACACATATTGGGGTGTTGTTTGGCAGTGACATATACCAGGTGCGGTAAATCTATACCTGGAGTACAATGTGTGTGTGACAAAAATAAAAGTTGTTTTTACTACCATAAAGTGTGACAAAGGCTGATGGTAGAACTAGTGCATGGAAATGGTTAAAATACCAGCATTTGAAATACCTTGGGGTGTCTAGTTATTAAAAATACATGGTTTAATGGGGTAAATTGCATTGGCCGGTTTCAAAGATACCCGAAATAGCACATGAGGCAGAATGACCAGCTTTAGGGAAAAAAGGTTTTGAAATAGCAAAACGCTACTGGTACTTATTGTCCCATAACGTGCAGAAAAAAGCAAAAAAAACATTGGGTATTTCTATAGTAGAATCTATTTAGCAGGTTTTTCATTAGTTTTTGCAGATGAGTAAAAGTTGTTTTTTTTAAGTGAGTTCTGTGTATGTGCAAGTTACTTATAGTACTATGCATTGTTGCTAGGGGCAGATGAGGATTGCATTAAGTCATGGGGGGTTTTATGCGGTGTTAAGTTCCCAGTTCATGTGGTTTGTGTATGTGTATTTCCTGCTTTAGGTTCCCCAGTACTATTCTGCGATAGGTCTCCTCGAGGCACCTCTCAAACAGTCCCCAAGGGGACAGTCACCTCAGGTACTGTTTTTTTCCTCTTGGTGCTAATTAAGGTACTCTGGTTCTATTCCTGTCATTTAAAGTGGACCCTTTTTCCTAAACTTAAGGAACAGGTAATTCTGTGGGGTTTCCCCTTTTCCACCCAGCTCTATCGCAGAGCTCATTTAGCAAAAAAGTTAGTTTAGATATAGGTCTTAGGGTCTGTGGTATCTGAGCAGGGTCCTTTTTTATATATTCATAGAATGTCATACCAATCCAAACAGGAGGATAGGTCCTCGGTTCCCCGTTCACCCATACCAGGGTCAGACATTGCCACCTCACCTTCCCTACATACTTATACTTTGGATGATTCCAAAACTGACAGCGAAATTAACGAGGAGAGGCATTCCATTTTCGGCCTCGGCTAGGAAAGCGGAACTTTTTCGCCTACTGTTTTCAAGTCCCCTGTCTCCCCTTCCTAGGTGTGGCCCTCAACAAGTCTGTGGACTTGGCTCAAATGAGGGACATGCTCACCTCACTAGTGGCTTCGGTCTCCTCCATTAATGAGAGGTTGGCCAATCTGGAAGCCCAGCCTGCTTAGGCAGGCTTGTCGCCCCCCCACAGGCCCTATCTAATTCTGGATCTTCCCCTACAAGGGCCCCAGGGTCAGGTACGTTAACTAGCAGATCTCCTTCAATTTATCCAGCCCATTTTATTCAGAGTAATCTTAGGAAAGATGTCCTTGAGGGGAAAGACATTAATTTGGTCTCCCTCCTTATTAGTTCTTATGACTTGGCGGAAAATAAAGCCTTCTCCTGCCGTGAAGTCTCGGTGGTCCTCAAATCCAAAGACCCCAGACTTGCGAAGAAATTATCTGTCCCCAAGTGGAATTGGGTTACAAATATGGGGGTTCTGTCTTTTATGATTACCACCGATCATTTTCCGCTAAGGCAGCTGCAACTCTGGCTCAGTTTAACTATATTACAGAATGGAGTCAGGTGGATACAGGGTTATTTTGTAGACATTTTGCAGGACTCAAAACTCTGACTTGCCATATTTGTCAGTCTACGGGCCACTCGGCTAATTTTTGTCCCTCTACCGACAGCCCTCCTTCCACTGGGGCCTACCCCCCTCAAAACGCATGATAAGTTGGGTAGACCCATCTCTTTTCTAGGCAGGTCTCAGATTTGTAACAACTTCAACACCTCTGGTTGCCATTTTAGTCAGTGTAGGCTTCTGCACATTTGTACTTAATGCCGCTAGGCCCACCCTAATACTGAAAATGAGATACCAACCGGCAATTAAGAACCTTGTAATGCCAGTAATGAAGAAACCCATAAGATGAGTCAAAAATATCAAACCAGGACCAGATTTGTCATGTTTGTATCCCCAGAAAAAGAATTCCAGTTGCTTGCTGGTCTCCAGAAAGGAATCTCAGAGACACTAGCCAGAGACAACATGCCATATACCAAACTTTGTCAAAAGAAGAAACAAGTCGCACAAGAGGAAGCTGCAGATTACAGATTATTTTGTTCTAGGTTATTGTTATATATTTTTTTTAAATGAGTAGGAAAGGACATGTAGTGTTGTGCTTATCTCCTGCGTGGATGCACACTGGCTTCCGTACAAGCATAATGTCATCAACTGGGCAGAGCTGGCAGGTACATTAAAAGACAGTTGACAGTTGTTTTTCTTGGTAACGGTTAGCAGACAGTATAATAAAATAGCATTAGTTACATATTGGATTGGTCATTGCATTATTTGTTATTAAGGACATAACATACACATGCATGCTCACATCCATCCATACAGTATATAAACAGTATATACAAACACATATACGTATATGCCACATCCCGCCCACCCGTGCTTACCTCTCACCACTCCTGCCGCTTTCTCTCTAGCTGCCTGTGCACAGTGCGCGGGCAACCTCGGTTTCACCGCAGGGTCATGTGACATCACGTGACCCCGATACACTCCTGTCTTCCCGTGCCGGTTCAAAATAGTTTAAAAAGGGCCCTTCTGACCTGGATTGGTGCGTGGTGCTCTCTCCCTCGTCATCACTCCCAGAGTCCCTTTGTTCCCTCCTTCACTGTACCACACCTCTCTCATCCTATGTAGTTCAGGTATAGATCAAATAAACAACACATGGAAACACAGCATTGCAGGTAAGATTAACTAAATAAGACACGCAAGTCTTGTATTTGCAGGTATTAATAAGTAACATATGAAACATAGTGTTGCAAGTATAGATCAAGTAAAAATCAGAATGCATAAATAATGCATGGAAATGCTAAGAGATCACAGGTCTATTTCATGCCCCAACAATAGCACTTAACTACTACTAGGCATAATGATTGGATCATTTCTGGTCTTAAATAGTGTTTGCTAGACTTGTGCATTTGTTTTGTGCGTTTGTATGAATCAATTAAAATGAGGACCATCTCCAACAAAACTGACGAAAACAAACTACAAACTATAAACGCGCTGAAAATTTGTCATGATTTGTCCATTCTTCACCACAATAATCTTTCTATCATATTGTTTATTATTCTTCATTGATAAATAAATATTGGTGATAATATAATATGTAGTCGAGGGGCTGCATGTTTCTATCATCTGCCAGTGTCGTTTTACCAAGGCCCGGTTCTGCTGCTGCACCTTTTTGACCTGTGGAGTCCTGCTCCACAGGGCTGCATTTGTCTATCAACTGCCAGTGTCTGGCTGCCCAGGCCCAGTGCTCCACTATTTCTGCTGCACCTCTTTAACTGTCCTTGTAACCCGTACTCTTGGGAAACTTTTTTCTTTAATTTCTATAATTAAATTATATTGTACGTCCTACATATTGCATTTGACATTGTTTACATGTTATGAGATACACCACAAATGTGTTGCAGTTCACACATTTGGTTTATATGAAGGTTTAACCAGTAACAGTAGATTTGAATGTATCTACCCTCACATTTGTACATACCCATAGGCGTCACTACAGGGGTCAATTGCCCCCCCTAGATTATTCCTTGCCCCCTCTTTTGCCCCCCCAACAAATTGGGGGAACAATTGGCACAGTGCCTTCTAAAGGAAACCCCTAAAACAGTAGCCTATCTATAGGTGCGGGGGCGAGCAAAGGCAAGTATAAGATTGTGATCTCCCCAACCAGCCCTGCTCAACTGGTGCCCTATGAGAAGGGCTTCTTGGGAGATCACAATACCCCTCTAACCAGCCCAACATTAGGGAGAGCACGGTCTGTCAGTTCACCTCGGCTTCCATGCTCCCTAACCAATATGTGCCAGCAACTGATGACAAGCGCCAGGATACAATGTCTTATCACGGCACTCTGCATCAATAGCCAGCACATAGTGATTAAGGACCACTAAAGCAGAGACCTTGCGCTGCCACCACAGGAAGGAAGATGAGAAAGGTAAGTGATGGGGAGAAAGGGCTGTAAGTGTGTATATATGTGTGTGTGTGTTTGTAAGCCAGTATGTGTAACGGCAGTGTATGTGTATGGGCAGGTGTGTGTAAGATCAGTGTAGATATTTATGTGTTTGTAAGCTGGTGTGTGTGTGTATATATACATATATATATATATATATATATATATGTGTGTGTGTATGGACAGGGGTGTGTGAGGGCAGTGTATGTGCATATGCGTGTGTATGGACAGGCTTGTGTAAGAGCAGAGTATGTGTATTTGTGTGTTTATGAGCAAGCATGTGTAAAGGCAGCGTGTATTGGCAGTTGTGTGTAAGAGCAGTGTATGTGTGTATGTGTGTTTATGGGGAGGTGTGTGTAAGGGCAGTGTATGTGTATATGTGTGTTTATGAGGAGGTGTGTGTAAGGGCAGTGTATGTGTATATGTGTGTTTATGGGCAGGTATGTGTGAAGGCAGAATGTATGGGCAGTTGTGTGTAAGAGCAGTATATGTGTGTTTATGGGGAGTTGTATGTAAGGTAAGTTGTATGTAAGTGTATGTGTATATGTGTGCTTATGGGCAGATGTGTGTAAGGGCAGTGTCAATAAAATAACATCTTTAAAAAAATAGCTGAGGAGGCACATTTTTATATATTGTTCCTAGAGTCTGTTATCTCTTACAAATACACTTGGTGATAACCAGGGCCGGATTAAGAGTACCATGGGCCTGGTGCTGAGGATTTTGGTGGGCCTTTTTATAGAAATAAATAAAATAGACAGGATCTTAACTCATCAGCTTCTCTGTGTACTGGATAAAGAGAGCATCAGTGCTAGGCAGATAGTATATGATAAAATCTTATGTGATGTGATTGAGAGAACATCAGTACACTAAAAAAGTCATCATACACGGATGCCTGAAGCCTCAATTTAGGGCCACTAATCCTTTTTAATAAGATCTGCAGATTGAAATAGATTAAATAACACAAAACCTTTACTTTTCCTCTCACTGATTGCAGGGCCTTGAAAGTCTTGTCCTCTGAAGTCACTGCAAGTTCAGCCCTATGTGTATTTATGCCCAGCTGCCCCCCTTGTGTATTGATTCCGCCAGCCCTGTGTATTTGTGCACTCCAGCCAGCCCTCATTGTGTATTTATGCCACCCAGCCAGTCCCCCTTTAGTATCAAATCAGGCTGCATCCACAGGACCTGCCTAGCACCCGGATTGGAAGCATTGGACATGCCATCTTTGCCCCCAAACAGCCTCCCTATTGCATATTTGCCCCTCAACATCCTCCCTGTGGCATCTTTGCCCCCAAAACAGCCTGTCTGTGAACATCTGCACGATGCGCTTTAACAATCTCCCTTGCTGGGACTTCCCATGGGGGGGGGCTGTTGGCCGGCAAGGGAGATTGTTCAAGCACATCATGCAGAACGTCTGCACGATGCACTTTAACAAGCCGGCACCGGAAGTTGTATACGCTTATTGCGTAGATGTCCACCGCCGGCCCGCAAGACACCCGGGAGTCTGCACTGGTAAGTTTAGGGGGGCACATCTTGGGGGCAGAGTGGCAGCATATCTCAGGGGGGGCAGAGTGGCAGCATATCTCGGGGGAGGGCAGAGTGGCAGCATATCTCGGGGGAGGGCAGAGTGGCAGTATATCTATTACACTAAGAATCAAAATTTTTCTTTAAAAAAGCACCTAACTTTTAGGGTGCGGCCTATAATAGGGTGCGGCCTGTAATTGAGCCAATACGGTATATCCTGATTATCTAATAACACCCCACACAGGCACCCTGTGGTCAGACTCATTTTGAAATGTAACATGTACATTTTACTGTAACAATTTGCCAATACAACTCTATCCTTTGATTCAGTAGATGGAGGTATACCAGTCTGCCCACTCATTCCTTTTTTCATTGCTACTGTAACCCTGGTATCTATATACCTCCAGTTACCATAGATACAGACTTCCAGGGCAGAGAGTGATCACTGGAGCACTGGGCATGACTTCGGGCCAATAGGAAGTGAAGCCCTTCCCCCAGGCTGCTTAGGGAGTGTGGGGAGAAAGTCTGAAGGTGGCTGCAGCTGGGTGAAAGGATGGGTGACTTGGTCTCTGCAGTAAAGCACCCCAAGAGATATCTGTACCTTCCCTGCCGCTGAGGATCACACAAGTCTCTGCTATTAGGAGCTGATTGATTCCTGTGTCAGACTGCCAGGTGCCGGAAGGCAGATGTTCTGCAGTGAGCTTGCCACGTGGTTCCAGTTGGATTACTGAATCCAGTATACAGTAGACTTGGGCACCAGGGAGTTCTTCGTGTTCGTCTTCGGCAAAAAAAAAATCTTAGTATTCCGCGAATATTTGCCCGTTCCTGTCTTCTCTTCGGGCGAATATTCGTGGACATTTTTCGTCTTCCGTTTTTTTATAAGGGGTTAACTCGTACTGCAGCAGGATAGTTTAACTGTCCGTATTAGCAACTCTATTGGTCGCCAGCAGGGGGCTCGTCTGTCATCAACCAATGGTTGATGGCAGACGAGCCTCCTGCTGGCGACCAATAGAGTTGCTCGTACAGACTTTTAAAATCCTGGTGCCGTAACTTGGCCTCCCTGCTACAACAGTTAAAAGTCCTAATACAAAAGAATCTAACTACATTTTCCACAAATAACATAATGTTATGAATATTGTGGTATATATAAGGATCTCATCCTCAAAACAGGGAAACTCCTATAAACTTGTATACCTAGTATGAAAAAGAGTTCTAAACAAGCCTTATATTAAAATATATTGTTTTATTATACACAAAAAAATTGAATAAAAACATATACAATATTTCATAATATAGACAACAGAGGTTTCTAGGAAACTAATCAGAACACATGGAGGAACTATGGCTGTATGTATATAAAGTGTCTGAAGTGCATGTAAACAGTAAATGGATCATAAAGTGCTAAGTCATTCACATATTATTGTATATTACTCACTATGGAGTGCACCCATTGCTTTTATAAATATATAAAGGATTATTAACAATGATAGTAAATATATAGATAATCCAAATAATCAGAAAGGCATCCTAAGAGTACTGTAATCCTTACCCATATTGTCCTCCACTTCCCCTACGCCGTTTCTGTTCTCCTTTTTCAAGGGGTCGCTGGTAATAAAGTCGCTTGTACGGACATTTAACTGATAGAGCAGGGAGACCAGTGGTCTCTGCCGGGCAAGTTGCTGCATTAAGATTTTAAAAGTCCGTACGAGCGAGTCTATGGGTCGCTCGTACAGACTTTTAAAATCCTGATGCCGTAACTTGGCCGGGAGAGACCAGTGGTCTCTGCCGGTCATCAGTTAAATGTCCGTACAAGCGACATTATACAGATATCAGAGGAAGGTACTCAGGATTAGTTACAGGCACTGAGACCATCACTACCCATTTCAAGGGAAGTATTACCTACATCAAGGGCCCCAACATCTATGTGCAAGAACGTTACCCCAGGGGACTGACAAATATACAAGGTTGGGTTCCTAATTATTTATGGAGGCAGGTGATTTGGACTGGGCTTGATTTAGCTATATTTTGTTTGCTGTATACCTGTTGATATTATTGAAATGCTCTTGGTTCCTTATCTAAACTAATACATGTACATTTGTTTGACAACTTTACTTGCAGAGGCCAGGATCTCCTGTAGGCACCAGCCAGGATGTATACATCATGATGGATGTCAGGCCCAAAGTAAAAAGTCTTACACTTCCTACCCTGAACAAATTCCGCAAGTGCACCTTTTTCTTTGGACTTTTATATCATGGTTAAGGCTCTTAGCACCTGGGTAGTGAAATATGATGATGCATTGAAGTAGAGTGAACAAGTGTGGGATGGTGGGATGGGCATGGGGCGGACTGATGTGAGGGGTGTGGGGGCCCAGGCTTCAAGCCTGTACTGAGCCCAAAATGTACTAATGACGGCCCAGAGTGTGTGTGTGTGTTAGTTAAATGGGGGTATAGGGTGTTAGTTAAATGGGGGTATAGGGTGTGTGTGTGTGTGTTAAATGGGGGCATAGGGCATTTCTGGAGTGGCATTAAGGGGGCATTTAATAGAGCACTCTGCCTCCTGAAATGCCTTATACCTCCCTATATGCCACTCTGCCCCATAATATGCCTTTTAACCCTCTAAATGCCAGATTGGCATATAGGGGTATAAGGCATTTCTGGAGGCAGAGTGCTCTATACAATGCCTTTTAACTCCCTTAATGCCACTCTGCCTCCTGAAATGCCTTATACCTCCCTATATGCCACTCTGCCCCATAATATGCATTTTAACCCCCTAAATGCCAGAATGGGATATAGGGGTATAAGGCTTTTCTGGAGGCAGAGTGGCACATAGGAGGTCAAAAGGCATACCATGGGGCACAGTGGCATATAGAGGGTTAAAAGGCATATCATGGGCCACAGTGCCATATTGGAGTGGCAAGCCTGGGGGCAGATGTGCGTAACTGGGGGACAGGTTGGAAAATACAAGAAATAAAAACAAAAAAAAAAATTTTCTCAATCATAGCTTTTACTAAAAAAAATAGTTTACATGAATTAACATTTACTGGTAAAACTTTTTTCCTTTGGGGTCGTCTTATATTCAGGCTTTTTCTTTTTTTCCTAAGTTAATATTCAGATTTTGGGGGGTCGTCTTATAATCAGGATCGAGCAACTACGGTATTCAAACTGCAGATATGGTCTGTGTTAGCACCTCCCACAGAGCAATGCCAATATGCAGCTTGCAGCAGTCAATAATATAAGCAAATTCTATCCTTTGGAAATATGTCAATGCAATTGTGAGGTGATGTTAGATGGTAGAATCAGAATGGAGGGCCTGGTTTTGTAACCCCATAGACATCAATACCATCAATGATTCTATCTGTTTGCAGAATGATGTCCTTGGTGGATTTATTTGAAAGAGTTGCACCAGGACTTACCTTTTCCAAGTTTCTCATACATCAACTAAGGCTGTTTTAGATGCTGGAGTAGAACAAAGAGGTCTTCTTTGATGGTTGGCTAGTGTGGACATTTTTATTACTGCCCCTTTAAAAAAATTGTGAGATTTTTTTCGTGATGCACTGAATAATTGCCCATTTAATTGCACATTAAATGGATAAATATATAGGCTTTGTTTGTTTAGACACTGAAATGAAACCGTGGACACTGCCTTCTAACTAATCTCAAACAAGCCTTCTGAGGGTAAAATGTTAACACTGTTTTTCTGGCACTTGGCCTAGATATATCTATTTTAAAGCTTATTTTTCATGGCTGTACGACAATCAAAATAATGTTTTCCTCATAGAACAGCAAGCAGAATATGTGCATTTTCTCTTTCTAAAGTCTCAACCAGTTAAATTTTCCTCTGGCAATGATCTGAAACAAAGCAATAAAACAAAAGTAAGAACTTGGCAAGTTGAAATTTCTCGGCTGATCAAAGTCGCTGATCTGACAGTCCCTGAAATGAGAAGGAAGCCATTAGTTTCAACCTGCCAACACTAACATAACAACTGCTATTAGACGTCTGAAGGCTGCAAGGGAATAAAAAAAAGGGCCAATGGGTCTGCATATGAAGGAAATATGTAAGAGACCAAGGTAGTTCGAAGTAATTTAAAGTGGATTTTATTTGTCATCCCTGAAATTAAAATTTGAGATTTGGCTTCATCATAAGATTGTAAAACATTTATTTTATATACTTTGAAAAAAAAGCATGAAAGTAAAGAGTTGCTTCAGTGAAAGCCCACTGGAAACTATTACATTACTGTCTGTACCATAAATATGTTGTGATAAATATGGGCTACTAATGTAGCTTACCATAACTGATGTATAATATAAATTAAATGCATTCATATAACATTTCCTATGTAGATAAGTGGTTTATGAGATTATCATACCTGAGATGAAATGACTCACCCTGAGACCCCGCCTCTGATATTGTTGCAACATCTTAATGTATCTCATTTAAACCGGCTGTGTATTTATTTGTATATGTTTTAGGGTATGGTGTTAAAGTTGCTGTGTGTGTTTTTGTATGTGTTAGATGTAGGAGGGAGCTAGGTTAAAAAGTAGAAGAAGAAGGGTCGGGAGCGTGATGACGTGCTGACGCTACAGGAGGCGGATCCTAGGAGCGGTAGATGACTTTGATTTAATGGCAGATAAACGCCGGTCTTGAGATCTGTTCGGAGGACTAGCTGCTGGGGGGAAACAGAGAGCCTGGAAACCCTCCACCAGTGCCGTCCGTGGACTTGAGTAAGAGCTTTATTTTTATTGCATTATTTACTACATACAATTGGACAAAGTTTCATTATACTCCATTACAGTGGATAAGGGAGAGAGAGGTCTGAGGGGAGAGGGAGAATTTAATGACGAGAGGGGAAGAATTTATGAAGTTTTAAAAAAAATTCAATGAATAAGAGTGAGAAAAGTTGCTGCAAAGAATCAAACAGCTCAAAGGGGGTTTAAGGACAAAATTGTATATGAAATTCTATACAAGCTTATTTATATGAATTTGCAAGAATTTTTCACAGAAATACTTCCAAATTTAAACACCATATTCAGGATATCTTAGGTGAAAAAACAAAAGGGGGCGGGTAAATCCAACGGCGACAGATGTATTTTTACAAGTTGCTAATTTGCTAATTAAAGCCCTGGATCGATGAATAACTAAGCCTGATATTATTTAAGGAAGAAATCTATTGGGGATTAAAAAATGGCTTCAAGAAAGCAAGATCTCAAACCCCAAACCAAACGTGGTAAACAGGACACAAAACTGGATAAGAGACTTTTTTCTCACCCCAAAGCACAAAAGACTTAACAGATAAATCATCCTCTGATTTTACAGACAAGCACTGGAGAGACCCCGGTCCCTCTAAATCTCAGGAATCAATTACACCAGAATTAATAATCTCAAATTTACAAGATGTGGTGGCTGAACTAAAAGAAGAAATGTCTAGCAATTTAAGTGATTTCAAAAAAGAGATTAATGCAGTAGTCACTAAAATGAAAGAAATGGAAAATAAATCTAAAGAACTTCAATCCCAGGTTAATATATTACTTGACTTTAAACTCCTCGCCACAAGCCAAATGGAATCAATGGTAGTTAAGATTGGCAACCTAGAAGATAAAATTAACAAAAAGAATCCCCGTTTTAGGAATATTGAAGAAACAGAACCTCCGGAAGATCTCTTTTCAATTTTGAAAGAGTACTTTCAATTCCTGGGTCCTCGTTTGTTACGAGGAGTCTATTGACAGCTGTTTTAGGATTCCTAGACCAAAATCCCTTCCAAAAGAATTGCCGAGAGACATACTGGTTTGCTTTCATTCACACCACTTTAAACAGCAAGTTTATAAAATTAGCAAACAGAAGGGCTCACATCAAGGAAAATGTAAAGGTGTGATTCCATTAGCGGATATTTTATACACCACAAGAATGACGAGAAAACCATATACAACTGTCACAACTATATTATGGTGAAATAAGATAAGATTCAGTTGGCGCCCCTTATCAAAAATTGCAATTACTTTTGTAAATTCAGCAGAACAATTTTCTTCTCCAGAAGAAGTTAAGGACTGGTTAAAGCTGAAAAACATTAAATAGATTCTGCGAATGTCTGGTGATATATGTATGTATACACGTCTATGTATGTATTTATTGGGCACTATAAACTTGACTTTACATGGGAGTGAAAGAAAAACGTTATTTATTTTTTCCCCCTATTAATCCCCCCCCTTCCTCACCTCCTGTTGTTTCCCTTTACTAAAGGTGTCAAAAATGGATTAGATAAGCAACTCTAATGAGTTATTTCACAAGGTGATTAGTCAATAGGCTTTTTCCACAAAGATTTATATTCTAAGTCAAATCAATTAGCTTTTATTATAATCAAGTCACTTTAGACTTTTTTCTTCTTCTTCCCCTTTTGGATTAAATAATTATACTTTATGTATTGACACGTAGTTAAAGTCTTACTAGATTTTGACTCTTCACTTGATTAATTTATATTTATTGACACATAAAAGTAAGTTAACCTAGAAATAACAAAGGTCTTCTTTCCCTAAAATAGAAGACAAACAGTCACATTAAATCAGTAGTTTGTGTTTGAAGACATATTAAGACTCCTATCAAGTTAGTAATAATCACCAAAACCTGCTTTGTCTGTTGTTTTTTTTTTGTGTGTGCCTTCTTGAATCTATTGTTCTTCTATTCCATCTAGCTAGGATTATAATAGACCGGGTTTTATATAATCAAAGTAGAGGCTTCTACCGCTAAATTCTGCCTACTGCGCCTTTGACGCAGAGTACCTTAGTTTCTGTCCAAGTATGATTATTTGGAAGGAGCTTAGATGGAGCTTTTGCTCCAAAAACTGCTTTATAATACATTACTAAAAAAATAATATACAAGTGGGTTTCATTCAAGAGACCCACTGGAAAAATACAGATAAACAATTATGGGGGGAAGAAATTTCCATTAATAATTCAGGCCTCTTTAACTGTAGTAGCCATTGTTTTCGCGGAAAATCTTCAATTAGAGATTCTGAGTCAGAATTTAGATACCGAAGGACGTTTTATTATTCTTGTATGTAAAATAGAGGATTCTATCTTTACGCTAATTAATGACCTCACAAATAAGAATCCTAATTTGACTTTCCAAAGAATTCTTGATAGAGCTGAAAAGATTCAAAAAGGGTGCTTATTGATAGCCAGTGATTTTAACTGCATACTCCCAATGATGGCCCGATAGATAAAACCTTAGTTAAACAAGCCAAAAAACGTACAACTATTTGTAAAAAAACAGACCTCTTCGATATATGGCATACTTTTCATCCCTCAGTAAAAGATTATTCGATTTTAATAGCGAATACATGGTCGGACCACAGTTTCAATGTTTTAGAGATTGGCAATAGAATAGTAGGTGCTACTTCTTGACTTTATATTAAGAAATAAAGAAAATAGAGATTATCTATTAAAAAAAAACTACTCCCAAAGAAGATAATTTAGTTGAAATCAAGGATCGAAAACAAAAAATAAATACTAAATTGGAAGATAGGGTCAAAAAAGCCATTCATAATTTAAAACTAAAGAGCTATTATAAGGGGAATAAAGCAGATAAAATCCTGACTAATAAACTTAAAAATAAAAGATCAGCGAGTAGAATATCTAAAATCATTCAAGGGGATAAAATATTTTTAGCTCTGTATGATATTGGCCAGGCATTTAACAACTATTACAGTGATCTTTATAATTTGACACAAGGAGTTCCATCAATAGAAATAGACGAATATCTTAAAGAAATTAAATTCCCCAAAATAACAGATACTCAAAAAGATAGTATAAATCGTCCAATAACTATGAAAGAGCTGATAAAAGCAATAGATCATTTAGAAAACCAAAAAACTCCTGGTCCGGATGGATTCGGTAATAGTTTTTATAAAATCTTTAAACATTCTTTTTCATTATGTCTTTTGTCCACTTTTAATGAAATAGCATTAAGTTCTAAAACTCCTGCCGAATTTCTGTACGCCAATATTTTGCCAATTTTAAAACCTGACAAAGATCCTACCCACATAAGAATGACACAATCAAGACATTATATTCATCCTCTATGGCTAGAACTATTGGCCCAAATATTTGTTCAAACTGGTTTAATTTAACAAACGGAACAAGACAAGGATGTCCATTATCCCCTCTCCTTTATTTAATTTCAATAGAACCTCTGGCATTAAGAATAAGAAATAACACTCTTATAAAAGGTTTTCCAACTAGTAAAAGAGAATTAAAAATTTCTCTGTACGCGGATGATGTTTTAGTTACTCTTACCCAGCCCCTCACTTCTTTACATCATTTAATGAATGAAATTAATATATATAGTTTGGTCTCAAATTATAAATTAAATGAGAATAAAACAACCATTCAAATAAAAAATATTGCTCCAGACTTACGGAATTCTTTGGAAAATAATTATAATTTTAATTGGACTAGTAAAGAGTTTAGTTATTTGGGCGTACGGATACTGGCAGACTCGAAACATCAAGTAGAGATACATTTTTTAGAGTCTATATAGACAGTCAAATAAGTTGTTAAGAAAATGGAGATATCTAGAAATATCATGGTGGGGAAGGGTTAATACAATCAATTCTTATATAATGCCAAAATGGGCATATCTTTTTAAAATGCTACCATTTAAAATTCCAAGACCCTGGTTAGAGATGATCCAGTCATTATTTGATGCATATATTTGGAGAGGGAAAAGACCAAGAATAGCCAAGTCGGCTCTTTGTAGGAAAATTAAGCAGGGAGGACTGAATTATCCAAATATATATTGGTTATACCAGGCTAATATAGTTGCACATGTAAGTTACTTACAAATGGAACAAAATCAAGATGACCCATGGTATATTATTGAATCTGACGCCATCTTTTAAAAAGATCTAGAATACTTATTATTGTTTAATAGTGAAAAATTTTACATCAATTTAATTAATTTAAAATCAATGACTTTAGTTCAAACTATATGAGAATGGAACAATATAAAAAAGAATAGGCCTACAAAATAAAGTCATTAAAACAACCTATATAAAAGCTTTACAACATAATATAGACGACTTTACATTAGATAGATGGTCAAATTCTAATGTCTTAACCATTTCTGATTTATGGAAAAATAACAAGATATGTTCATTTACAGATTTTGCTTGTGACGGGACTGACTTGTATCCCGCCAAATGCTGCTTCCTCCTGCTGGGACAGCGTTGTAGATAGAAGGGGGGGACGTCGCTGCACCGGAGCTGCATTGCCACTGTGGCTATCCAAAGCTAGCTTCACAGCGTGGCTATTGTCCTGAAAGTTCAATAAAGGATCATAGCAGCCCACCCCAAGCATTAGGCAACACTCATGTTAAGGTGAGAACAGGACTCCTTTATTTAAACCAAATACAGAGCTATATATACAAGTATAAAATGTTTTTTTTAAGGAGTTCAATTGAGAAAGCCAAAGATGAATCTGAGAAACTGAAGGTGGTTCAGGGTGATAACCTGGTGGAGATTAAGAATAAAACACATTCCAATGTGGATTCTTTGAAGAAACAAATTGAGGAGAGAAAAATAATCAAATTTCATCGGGATTGCCGATTATGAGAATGCCACTGTATATAGATGGCACAGAAATAAGAAGCAATATCACACAATCTTATGGCGTGGTCTGAAAGCAAAAGCACCTTATAAACGTGGGGAAAAAATGTGGAATCTACTTCCTCACATATTGAGTAATTGCAAGAAAGTTCCAGTTCTTTTTTAATGGAAGCCCCCCATCAAGGGGGGCCACAAACAGAGAAGAACGAGGAGAGGGAGAGGAAAATCAAAGAGGCAGAATCATACCCACGATGTGGAGAAGCCAACATACAACTCAGAAGAGGAAGAAAATACAGTAGTCAGTCTGACGACATATGAGTTATCAAAGGATGAACTGGCTGTCCTTTCAAAAGTTCTGTCTTTTTTCCCCACCTATTTGCCAAAACAGGTGGATATTGACCTTGATTTACACCACTTTTTTCGTTCTCTTAGGTTAAAAGTATTTTTTTATAAAATGCCATTTAAAAATGTCCTTAAAAAAGATGATGACATTGACAAGGAGGGATGTTGAGTCTCTGGTTTCCTCTCCTCATAATCATGTTAGCCCTCCAAATCTCATAAAGAGGGAGCGGAAAGCTCTAATGCAGTGGCTCTCAACCCGTGTATCCTCAGGACCCACATTTGTCTTTGGTCATTAAGTCGCGACCCAATAATAATTTAATTTCCAAAACATTATATTTTATTCCATAAAACAACATGTGCAGTATTCCACACACACACACACACACACACATATATATATATATATATATATATATATATATATATATATATATATTGTGGTAAAGTGTATGGGAGCGTGGTTGATGGTATATATATATCACCTGGTTACCTCTGCCAGGCATGGTAGCAAACCCAGGTGCTCTCAGGTGAGGCTTCCTAAGCTCGTTACTGGGGAGGAAGCCTTAAAAGAGAGGGCTGTTAAGTTTGCAGGAAGGGAGAAACTGAATGAAGGAGCAGCTACAGCCAGCGCTGCAGCTCACCAGGTATGAAGCTTTACCCCATACAAAACTGGTTACTTTGCTTTGCGTCAGACCTTAGGCTGCTAGAGAGGTATCCTGCTGTTTAGTTAGAGCCGGACAGGCTTATAGTTTGTTTTGTTTACAAGGTGCTCTGTGACTACAACATCTAAATAAACGCGCTTTTACGTTGGAAACCTGTGTGAAACTGTCATTGCCGCCCCATGCGTGAGCTGTCCCCTACAATTGGTGGAGAATGCGGGCACAGTGGTGCTAGGAGCAACGGCAGGACAAAACACAGCATCTGAATTTTGTGGACATTTAAAGGGCCGGAAGCATATGTCCTGAGTGAAGGCTGCAGCACTGTAAGGCCCATCCGGCACAATGGAGGAAGTGATAAAGCAGCTGATACAGGCTAACCTGAGACATGAGCAGGCCTTGGAACAGCAACGGAAGTTTCATGCAGAGGCTTTTCACGCCCAGCAACATGCGCAACAGCAGACTATGGCCCAACAACAGGAAACGAATCGCCTGTTAATGGAGCAGATTGCTGCGCTCAGAGAGACTGTTGTGGCTCAGTCCCAACAAGTGGAGGCAAGCCCCCTTGAGACTGTTAACGCGAGGAGGGCCGTTCAGCGGGGCTTACAAAAAATGACACCCGACGACGACGTTGAGGCATACCTCACCGTATTTGAGAGAGTGGCGGAGAGAGAGAGACTGCCAGTTGCAGAGTGGGCAGAAGTGATTGCACCCTTCCTGACTGGTGAACCGCAAAAGGCCTACTATGACCTTGGGGAGCAGGATGTCCGGGACTTTACAAAACTAAAAATGGAGATCCTTGCTCGCCTGGGTGTTACGCCCGCTGTTCGGGCCAAGAGAGTCCACTGTTGGAAATACACCATGGACAAGCCTGCCAGGTCCCAGATGTATGATCTGATTCATCTTGTACGCAAGTGGCTGGAACCAGAATCCACTACACCAACCCAGATTGTGGAAAAGGTGGTAGTGGACCACTACCTCCGCGCCCTCCCGGCGGAGCTACAACGGTGGGTTGGGCATGGAGACCCCAGAACTGCTGAGCAGCTTGTCAACATGGTGGAAAGGTTCATAGCAACCGAGGACTTCCTCCGTGAGGTCCCTGCGGCACCAACACCTTCCAAGACTGTCAGACCCGCGACATCTTTGGGTAAGAGAGTTCCAGCTGGAGGTGTATGGAAAAATGTGAGAGAGAGCAGGGCTCTAGAGTTTGGGCAAGGGCAAAAGACTGATCCTGAACCCCTGGGACCCCACAATCCTAGAAAGGGCTCCCTACTAAGGAGGCCAGGGACCCCCCAGTGCTGGAGGTGCCATGAGTGGGGACACATAGCCGCCTATTGCCCTCTTAACTCAGAGCCCATGGTGTGTGACGCTAGTCGGCGTCAGTCCCTGTTTGCAGAACCTGTTTGTGCAGCCATTCCAGAATCAGAGACTGAGCCGCATTTTTGTATGGTGAAGATAGGTGACTGCTCCGTGAAGGCACTTTTGGACTCTGGTAGCCTGGTGACTTTGGTTCGGGCTGGCCTTGTGACTATGGACTACGTGCCGAACAAGCACATAAGAGTGCTATGCATCCACGGGGATATTGTAGCTTACCCTGTGGCCCCCATTAAGTTGGTGACCCCATCTGGAACTGTGACCTACGAAGTCGGAGTTGTAAAAAGACTTATGCATGCGGTTATTTTAGGCCGCGATTTCCCCTTGTTCTGGGAGTTGTGGAGAAGGGGGAACGTTTCTGCAGCTGGGGAACAAACTCCGGCAGAGTCTGTACCCCTCCCTGTAAATAATGGGTCAGGTGAGACGGCCATTGGGAACAATGATACCAGTAAGGGGCATGATGAAAAGGATCTAGGCCCACCTGAAATGTATAGTGAAGATTCTTTCCCCTTGCAGGTGTTAGCTGGGGAGGAAGAAGAAGAAACTTCCCTACCCGGCCAACAGGTCTTAGATTTAGAAATGTCTCGGGGTAACTTCGGGACCGAGCAAGTGAGAGACCCCACTCTGGGAACTGCACGGGCAAATGTCACGGTAGTAAATGGGGTACCACAGGAACCCGAAGCTGACCAGAAATTTCCGCATTTTGCCATGAATGGGGATCTAGTGTACCGGGTCACCAAAGTTAACAAGGAAATTGTGGAACAGCTTCTGGTGCCAAAACCATACCGACACCTGGTGCTGGACATAGCCCATAACCATGTGTTTGGGGGGCACTTGGGGACTAATAAAACACAAGAGAGGGTCCTCCAAAGGTTTTATTGGCCTGGGGTATATGAAGAAGTAAAAAGGTATTGTGAGTCATGCCCCACATGCCAGAAGAGTGCCCCAACACCACACTTCCGTAGCCCCTTGGTGCCACTTCCCATCATTGAAGTACCATTTGAGAGAGTTGCCATGGATTTGGTAGGGCCCATTGTCAAATCTGCTAGGGGACACCAATACATTTTGGTTGTCTTGGATTATGCTACCCGGTACCCAGAGGCGGTACCCTTAAGAAACATGGCCTCCAAAAATATTGCTAGGGAGTTGTTTTACATGTTCTCTCGCACGGGGATCCCTAAAGAAATTCTTACTGACCAGGGTACGCCCTTTATGTCACGGGTCATGAAAGACCTGTGTAAGTTGTTTAAAATCACTCACCTCCGTACCTCAGTGTACCACCCTCAAACAGACGGGTTAGTGGAGAGGTTTAACAAAACCCTAAAGCATATGCTAAAAAAGGTGGTAGAAAGGGATGGTCGGGATTGGGACTGTCTATTACCCTACCTCATGTTCTCTATCCGGGAGGTGCCCCAAGCGTCTACAGGGTTTTCCCCCTTTGAGTTAGTCTATGGCCGACATCCACGGGGTTTGTTAGATATTGCCAAAGAAACTTGGGAGACCGAGGCCACCCCATATAAGAGTGTTATTGAACATGTGGCCCAGATGCAGGAGCGAATAGCGACGGTGATGCCTATAGTTAAAACGCATCTGCAAAGAGCGCAGGAGGCCCAGAGCAGAATTTATAACAGATCTGCCAGGTTGAGGGCCTTTAATCCTGGGGACAGGGTCCTGGTTTTAGTGCCCACCGTTGAAAGTAAGTTTTTAGCCAAGTGGCAGGGTCCCTATGAGGTTGTAGAGAAGATGAGTGAGGTGAACTACAAGGTCCATCAACCGGGCAGGAGAAAACCCTTCCAGGTTTACCACGTAAACCTGATCAAGCCGTGGAAAGAGCGGGAGTCTTTGGGGGCGACCCAGGCAGGGGTCAAAGAAGTGGGGCAACCAGTTCCCCCAGTAACAATAGGAGAGGCACTGTCAGTGCCCCAGAAGCAGGAGGTGAGGGAGTTCCTGCAGGAAAACAGACGAAAGTTTTCGGACCTACCTGGCCGTACCCACCTCATAAAACACCATATTAAAACTGAGCCTCACAGTAAAGTGAACCTGAAGCCATACAGGATACCAGAAGCCCGTAGAGAGGCGGTATCCACGGAGGTCAGGCGCATGCTTGAATTAGGTGTTATTGAGGAATCTACTAGTGAGTGGTCAAGCCCCATAGTGCTAATCCCAAAGCCCAACGGGACGTGGAGGTTCTGTAATGACTTCAGGAGATTAAATGAGGTCTCAAAGTTTGATGCGTACCCCATGCCCCGAGTGGATGAACTGGTTGAGAGGCTTGGGAAGGCAAGGTACATTACAACACTTGACCTTACAAAGGGCTATTGGCAGATACCGTTAACTGAGGAGGCTAAAGAGAAGACTGCCTTTTCCACTCCAGAGGGCCTGTTCCAGTATGTTGTGATGCCATTTGGGTTACATGGGGCCCCTGCTACCTTTCAGAGGCTGATGGATCTGATTTTGAGACCACATCATGATTATGCCGCTGCTTACCTGGACGATGTGGTAATTTTTTCGTCTGACTGGAAAAGTCACCTCGGTAAGGTACAGGGCGTGTTAGACTCCATTAGTGATGCAGGCCTAACCATAAACCCTGAAAAATGTGCAGTGGGTCTGGAGGAAGCAAGATACCTGGGTTATATCATTGGTAGGGGGCTGGTTAAACCCCAGATCAATAAGATTGAGGCGATACAGAACTGGCCTAGGCCAGTAACAAAGAAACAAGTGAGGGCTTTCCTTGGCGTAACCGGGTACTACCGTCGGTTCGTGCCCAATTTTGCCTCCATGGCCACACCATTGACAGACTTGACAAAGGGTGGTAAGTCAGTGATGGTAAAGTGGAACCCCGAGGCAGAAAGGGCTTTTCAGAGTCTGAAGTCTGTCCTGTGTGACCAGCCAGTGCTCGTTTCCCCTGATTTTAGGAAACCATTTCTGGTTCAGACAGACGCGTCGGCTAGAGGTTTGGGGGCAGTTTTGTCACAAGTGGTTAATGGGGAAGAACACCCAGTGCTGTACTTGAGTAGGAAACTGACCCCAGCCGAGGAAAATTATGCCATAGTGGAAAGGGAGTGTCTTGCCATCAAGTGGGCGTTGGAGTCCCTGAGATATTATCTCCTGGGCAGGGAATTCGTGTTGGTGACTGACCATGCTCCTCTGGCATGGATGAAACAGAATAAGGAGAGGAATGCAAGAGTGACCAGATGGTTTCTCTCCTTGCAAAATTTTAGATTTACAGTGGAGCATAGACCAGGGAAGTTACATGGGAATGCGGATGCGTTGTCCAGGGTGTACTGTATGGTTGCTGACGCTGTCCAGACCTCTGGTCTGGAGTCGACGGGGGGGATATGTGGTAAAGTGTATGGGAGCGTGGTTGATGGTATATATATCTCACCTGGTTACCTCTGCCAGGCATGGTAGCAAACCCAGGTGCTCTCAGGTGAGGCTTCCTAAGCTCGTTACTGGGGAGGAAGCCTTAAAAGAGAGGGCTGTTAAGTTTGCAGGAAGGGAGAAACTGAATGAAGGAGCAGCTACAGCCAGCGCTGCAGCTCACCAGGTATGAAGCTTTACCCCATACAAAACTGGTTACTTTGCTTTGCGTCAGACCTTAGGCTGCTAGAGAGGTATCCTGCTGTTTAGTTAGAGCCGGACAGGCTTATAGTTTGTTTTGTTTACAAGGTGCTCTGTGACTACAACATCTAAATAAACGCGCTTTTACGTTGGAAACCTGTGTGAAACTGTCATTGCCGCCCCATGCGTGAGCTGTCCCCTACAATATATATATATATATATGCACTTTTTAAACAGTAAACAAACAAACAAACAGATACTTTGCACAATGAATAATGCAGTAATCACAGCGCTAGTGAAAATTAATGGGGGTGGGGGGACAGGGGTTGTGGTGTCTGGGTAACTGGGGCTGAGATGGTGCATAGGGGCTGTGGTGGGGGGACAGGGGTTGTGGTGTGGGGGTAACTGGGGCTGAGATGGTGCATAGGGGCTGTGGTGGGGGGGGGAACAGGGGTTGTGGTGTGGGGGTAACTGGGGCTGTGTTGGGGTAACTGGGGCCGAGATTGTGCATAGGGGCTGTGGTGGGGAGTAGGGGACAGGGAGTGTGTTGGGGACAGGGACTGTGATGGTGGTAACTGGGGCTGTGTCCTAGTGGGGGACAGAGGCAATAGGGACAGCAAAGCAGATTATATATATACCAGTATATATATACATATATATAATATATATATACATATACATAATTAGTACACTAAACAAATATATACTTACCTCAGAAAAGATGAGGGAGTGGAAAGGCTGTCCGCGGGCTGCAGCAGGAAGAGGGGAGGAGCAATCAGAGAAAAACTTTATTCAGCTCCCACTAGGAGCAGACAGCGACCGCAAAGTAATAAAGCACCTTGCTTTGCGGTCGAGGAGTAATACTAAAGTACATGCCGGTCCGGATTTTAGTTGTGATACATCCTGTGGTACCTGCTCTATATATGTTGCCTAAGATACATAAATCAATAGTGAACCCCCCGGGGAGACCAATTGTGGCAGGAAAAGGGTCTCTGTTATCACCTTTGGCACAATTCTTGGACCAAATTCTGAGACTGGTGTTAATGGAAATTAAATAGTATGTGAGGGACTCCAGTGATATCTTAGAGAAACTGTCTGATGTTAAGGAAGATATAACTCTAGTTAGTTTTGATGTAAATAGCTTATATACCTCCATCAGACATGAGGATGGCCTTGAGGCTACTAGGTTGGCCTTTCAGAGATTAGATTTTAGGGATGAGGTTGTAAGTTTTCTCATGCAATTATTGACTTTGGTTTTGACAAAGAATTATTATGTGTTTTTGAATGATTTTTATTTACAGTTGAAGGGTACTTCGATGGGCTCCAATGTGGCGTCCACATACGCCGGCATTTTTATGGCTGATCTAGAAGAAAGATTCATCTATCCTAGTGATTTGTTTAAAAAACATGTGGTCAAATGGTATCGCTATATTGATGATGTGCTGGTATTGTGGAGTGGCACATTGGAGTCTCTCAATAGTTTCTTTTGTTTTTTGAATTCTGTCTCCACTTCAAGTAAGTTTACAATGGTGGCAGATAATCATAAGTTGGCTTTTTTGGACAACTTAATTTCAAAGTCAGACACTGGTTTTGAAACTGATGTCTTCAGGAAACCACAGGCTTAGAATACTCTCTTACATTATTCTAGCTATCATCCCTCATTTATGTTTGATTCAGTATCACACAGTCAGTTTCTGAGAGTAAAAAGGATAGTGTCACAGGAGACTAGATTAAAAGAACAGATGCCCTTCACTAAAAGATAAATTGGTACACACTCAGCTATCTGTAGAACCATCTGTGGAGGTAGCATGCAGACTATGTCAGACACCTTAGGGAGCAGTATAACACAATTATATTAAAAATATAAATTCCAGTCATTATGGGTGTAAAAGGAGTTAAAGTGATCTGACCTAACTAAACAACATTTGGCCAGTTGAATTTACATCCTCACAGGAAGGACAGGAGGAGACTTATTTAAGTGCAAATGTAGCCCCCCGAAGCCCACATCAAAGGGCAGCTGTAATTAATGTATTACATTGTCTGTAGGTCTGTTTGTAAATGAGTGATAGTGTTAGTATTGTCTTTTGATGTTGTATCCCTAGGATTGTATCTATAGGATTGTAAATTGTATGTATTGTCTTTTGAGATTAGTTTATCCATAGGATTGTAAATTGTATGTTTTGTGATAGTGTTAGTATTGTCGTTTGATATTGTTAACCAATAGGAATGTTAATGAAATTTACCTTTGATCCAACCCTATAAGAACTCCCTGTATGTCCTTAGTTTAGTTACAATCTTTCCATCCTTGCTGCAGTTTGTTACAATGTTTCCATCATTGTTGCAATCACAACTTCATTCCCAATGTAACCCTGTGTGTGTTAGCCTTCAAAGGCTTCATCACCGCATTAAACCCTCCATTTTTCTATCAAAGAAGTATTTTCTTGTGATTATTCGAGCTATGTGGATTTAAGTTATTAACCCCTAGACGAAGGTGTGTCGGCACCTAGAATCCCCTTTTTCCCCAAATATATCCCATTTCCGACACCATCTACTTTGACATCTAAGGTTGGGAGTTTTCCTTGTTTTAACTGTAGTGCTTGTCACTCTGTTGTGCATCATCCACATGGAGGAAGAAAATACACTGTTAATCAGTATGTGACATGTAACTCTTCTTATGTGGTATATCTCCTGAAATGTCCTTGTGGTCTTTTGTATGTTGGGCAGACTACTCAGAGGATGAGAGAGAGATTTTCAAAGCATAAATCTACCGTCAGGACTGGGTTATTGGAACAACATTGCACAACTGAAATTTCAGATTATTGAACAGATTCCAGAAAATTTAAGAAGGGGAGATCAACATAAAAAAAACTCCTTTACCATGAAGCATTTTGGATTAGAGAGCTGAATACTCTTATCCAAAAGGGTTACATTTTGATTATGATGTAGAATCTCTAATTTGAATAGTGATGAGTTTTATATTTTTTAGTGAATTTTTATTGATACTTTTGATGGTAATTAACTTCACTTTTTATGTTTTTCGCAGATTCTTGGATGGAAATTGGTGCTGGTTCACTTTTAGAACTTCACACACTCTCATCTTCGAGCAATAATATGCATGCATTCTGCTTTTCAATTTAGTATTAAGATTTCTTATATACTTTTATTGAAACAATTTTATAAGTCTTAATTTTATACACTTGCCATATTTGGTTCACTTTAATACACTGTCACTTTAAATGTGTAATATAGTACACATTATCACTTTATATGTATAATATAATATAGGGATATTAAGAGGTATAAGAGGACACATGTCTTGCTATTTATATTTGTCTATTTGACATGATTTTTACAATTTAATTAATATATATGTGATTTAATATCATTATTTTCAGAAAAAAAAATTGTAGAAAATATTATATAATCCTTTATTAATTGTATTTAGTATTTTGATAAACTGCACTTTTTCACTTTTTCAGTTTATATGCTTAATATTTTAACTTTGTTCAGAATATGGACTAATTTGGGTATAGGGCAGTATGGAATGTGCTTAATACTTTAATTGCATATTTGCTCTTAGTATTTCTTTTTCTTTTTTTTTCTCCCCATTGTACTTTATTGCTGTGGCTCTTTAATGTTATTAAATGATTGTTTCTACATTATATTACATTGTTTTTTGGCGTGATGTCATCATGCAATCATGTGATCTGGTCTGGTCACATGATCAGACATCGGCAGAAGGGCAACAGGAAGAGATTAAGTTATGGAGACACAACGTATTTGATTTGATTAGTATGTGCCATTAATATGTCTGATTATTTGTAATATACTGGATAATGTAGATGTAAACATTTTAATCATTTGATGTTTTTAAATCACTTGATGATTGATTCTTTTTAAATAAGATATGTAATTATCACTAATTGTTTGCATTATTTGGTGTGACTTTTTACTGAACCTGATTGGTTTATATAGAATTATACTCATTACTTAAGGGTGTGATTTGGAGTGAAGTGTTAGCTTGACAAAGGCCCTGTTTGGCCGAAATGTTGCTTTTTTTTGGCTTTCTCTAAATAAAGTATCCTAAAGATTGGAAACTGTTTGGAGTGCTGGGATTCCTTTTCTTTGTTCATGATCTAATTACCATGTCAGGAAGGAAGTAATTAGATCAAATCCTGCAACACAATATCCGGGGGAAGGACAGAATCACATGAGACATAAATAATTACATTAGTTGGGGACGTAGACATGGAATGATGATAGACAATGGCCAGGACACAGAGATTACAGGAGCTCACAGGATTAACAGATACCTGTTGTGTAATTGGTACTTAGGTATGCAGCAGTGACACCTAGTCATACCTTAAGACGAGGGCTACCTCACACAATAACAGGGGAAACACTTCACACCTATACAATCAACAATGCAAAGACAATCAGCCTTCTTCCTACAACAGGATGTCCAGCTGACATGACCCTTGCACTGCCCATACCCAGGAGGTTCCCCATTTCCCAAACCCGAAATAAAAGACAGACACCAGCAGAATTGGATTTAGAAAAGGCAGAGACATTTATTTAACAAATGTCTTAACATAACTTTAACATCTTATAAATTATTGTAAAAAACACTTTAATAATAACTTTAATAATAGTATAAATACTATACAGTCTTCTGTACATCTGTGTACAAACAATCAGCTGAGGGTTCCCAACCTAAACACAGACAATGGCACACTACCCCTTTTGCCGCATACCAACAATCGTCCAAACGACGCGGGTCGGATAGGGGAGCTCCACCTTAAGTTTTTTATTAATCCTGTACAGGGAGGGCATTAACGCTAACCTCTAGACAAAATCAACTCGCCCCTCCCATTATCCTTCAAACTTCTCCAGGGAACTCCTCCGCCATCAGCAAAGAAAACGTATCCTGCAAAAGAAGCAGAAAAAGAGAGAAAGGGGGAAAGAAAACACCAGCCAACATGGAAACACATAGCCAAAAAACAAGGGGGAGGTCAGGTGGGAAACTGCTCCTGTGGTGTTTAGTAATTGCCCCCTGCACGTGTGCTTAGAGGGGCTGTATAGCCCTGTCCCCTTCCCCCTACAGTCACGTTCCTTGTGACTTCCTCCCTCGTTCCCTGTGCATTCTATCCTCGTGCTGACACTTGCTGGGTTAACCCTTTCCTTCCCTAATACCATGTGCACCGTCCTGTAGTGCTGGCAGGGTCATGTTCCCCTTACGCCTATGACTCCAGGGTTTCTTTACAGTTTTGAGACTCTGAGTAGTAAAACATGGGGAAAATCAGTAGAAACTGACCCCCTGTGTCCACACACAGAAGTCTCTACAAGGCCTGGGTCCATAGTCGATAGGGAGGAAGCTGGCTCTCAGGCCTTTCCAGGGGCCCCAGTGATGGAGGGTTCCGTCACATTGCTAAAATTATACAACTTTCTGATAGACATATTCCAATACACCTTAGTAACCTTCTCTAGGTCATTTTCTCGCATTAAAAAATAAATAAACTTAGAACTAAATGTAATGACTTAATTAGATTAAGTAATAACATCTTTCCACCTCCATCTCTAAGGACTTGGGAAAAATATTAAAATTTTAAAATATCTCTAAAAGAATGGAACATAGAAGCCTACCAAATAAATACCGCAATACACTGCCTAAATTTAGTAGAAAATCAATACAAATTGTTATATAGATGGTATTTAACCACAAAAAAGTTAAATAAAATGTATCTAATTGTTGGAGATGTAGCGATCAAGATGGCTCTTTTTTTACACATTTGGTGGTCTTATAAATTAGTTTCTCCAATTTGGAAATATGCTTATGAATGGTACTCAACTATCTAATATAAAACTAGATTGGGATCCTAAGATCTCGCTGCTCCTTTTAAATATCAATACTATTCCAAAAGATATCAGACCACTAGCGATTCACTGTCTATCTGCTGTAAAAATATTAATATCCAGAAATTGGAGATCTACTAACTCTTTTCAAACTGACCATTATTCAGCCCAGTTGGTTCATCAATTAAGCATGGAAAAATATATCAGTTGGTCTTTAGATACTACTGGTAAGACTGCCTGGACCAACCTCAATTGGCTAAGTAAAGCCCAGGACATTATAGAGACAAAAAAATCAATTTAATGAAAAACGTCTTCCTCTCTTCTAGGACTCTCCTCCATTTCCCATTTTTCTTTGATTATTATTTGTTGTTGGAATGAAATTTTATTTGCTGATTCAATATTTTGTTTATTATGTTGTTTCATGTTTGTATGTCTGTATTTTTGTTTAGTGTAAATTTTCTTTTTAAAAAAAGTTCTACTTTAAAAAATTGAAATAAAGAACATTTAAAATAGAAAAAAAGATGTTAGAGGGAGTGCATATGTATGTATATATGTGTAAGAGTTATCCCTGACCATCAGCATATCATAACTCATTTAAAGCCTCTCCCCCAAAATGATTAACCCCCAACCACCATATTCATACTTCCCACTATCATCACCATATTCCTCTCCACCATAATTTCCACTGGTTATTATTCCACTGGTATTATTATCACGCTATATCACGCTATATTTTACCACAGTAATTCCCCTCTATCCTCATACCCCTTAACATAAGTTCTCATCATCTCCATACCACCCAGTATTAATTTCCCATCTTCTTTATATCCTTCCCTTAGCATGCCCACTTTATATTCTTAGAAACAGATTTCTCCCCTCACCTCCCTGTTCTCAGTCTCTGAGTCTAGCAGTCTGCCTCTAAGTCTGCTGTGTGGTTTTGCTCTCTGCATCTGCCAGTCACCCGAAGCCCCAAATCTTAATGTTAATAGAATGCATACTTAACACACACAAGGTCACGGGGGAGAGGAAGGAGAGAAAGTGTATAAGTGTTTATGAAGATGTATGTATATGTGTGTGTGAGCTTGTATGTGTGTGTGAGAGCATGTATGTGTGTATGTGTGTGTGTGTGTGTGAGCATGCATGTAAAGGAGGATTGATATTGAGAAGTGGAGATAGAGAGAACATGTACACATAAAGTGAAATAGGAGCAGAGATAATGAGATGGGGACAAAAAAGAAGAGATAAAGAGAAAGAAGAGATAAAGAGAAAGAAGAGAGATAAAGTGAAAATGGAGAGATAAAGAGCCCCTCTCTTTAGCTCTCCATTTTCAGGTTATCTCTCTTCTTGAGATAAAGTGAGATTGTGGGAATTAGGAGGATCAAAGAGAAGATATAGAAAGTGGATAAATAAGGGGATAACAGGAAAGGGGAGAGGTGGGTAGGAAGGGGAGAGATAATGATAAAGGAGAGATCATGAGATAGTGAAGTAATTATGAGAAATAGATGAAGAGTTTGCTTGTGTTTTATAAAGTGTTTGTATGTCAGAGCAAAGCAATTGTGTGCATTCAAGGGCAAGTGTAAGCCAGGATGTGTATGTGTAAGGGCAAGTATAAATGTGTCTGTATGTGTCAGGATTCGCCCCAGCCCTGCAAACTAGACTTGGGCACCAGGGGGCTCTTCATGTTCGTCTTCGTGGGGAAAAAAAATCTTTGTATTCCGTGAATATTCGCCCGTTCCTGTCTTCTTTTCGGGCAAATATTTGTGGACATTCTTCGGGCTCGTTTCATCTTCGTTTTTTCTCAGTTACCTAGCAGGGGTTAATACGGGGTTAAGAACACATCGGAGCGGCAGCAGCAGCAGATCTGTTCGTGCTGTGAAGGTACGTGTGTGCAACTCTATTGGTCGCCGGAAGGGGGCTGGTCTGGCATCAACAAATGAATTGCAGAACTGCAGAATGTAATTCATTCATTGATGGCAGGTGAGCCCCCTGCCGAAACGACCAATAGTGTTGCACACGCGTACCTTCATGGTGCTATCCGAGGTGTACACAATACACATTGCCCGAAACTGAGGGCCAAGTTCCTCCGAGCAGTTGTCTTGTCTGAGACCTAGACAAATGCTCCAAGGAACTTGGCCTTCTTTATTTATCATACACAGTCACACATCCATAGATGTTTAATAAAAGAATAGGGATTATTTTACACTTTTAAATCGATTTTAGACCACTTTTAAATACATGCCTAACATTTGCTACATATTTACAATGGCATACTTTGCAACAACCCAACTTTTACTGGACAGGACTGGAAAAAAGCAGGACTGTCCACGAAAATGTTGGGTGTGTTGGCAGGTTTGCAAATGGAAAATGTGGGACAAGAACTAAAAATAGCTTAGGGTTAATGTATGGTTATGTTTAAGAGTAGTAGCAGTGCACTGTTTTCGTTAAAGATGTATTATGTCTAAATAATAATTTAATTTTTAATGGGTGTTTTATTTTAAAGTTATATTTATTATTTACTTTATTATATTTATTTAATGTTGTAGTGCTACCCTACCCAGCTATACCTACCTACATGCATTAGCATACCTAGTTTAGCTAAATTTGATGGGACAGGACTGGAAAAAAGCAGGACTGTCCCTGAAAAAGTTGGGTCTATTGGAAGGTATGTGGATGGAAAAATGTTATAGGGGGAAGTGTGAGTTATAGCGTTAATGCTAGTGAGTGTAGAAGTGAAGGCCAGGGCAAATAACAGGAGGAAAGGTCCTTGTAATTTGTGAATTGTACGTGTGTGTTATGTGTGTTATGTGTTATGTCATTGTGTTATATGTGTTATTGTGTGTGTTATGTTTGGTTGGTTGTGTATCAGACGGAAAAAATGAAATGGAAATGGAAAAGGTGAATGAGTGGGCAATTGGCGACCCACTCACCTGTTTCGCCCCAGGGCAAAGCATCCAAACAACTGTCAGTCCTAGACGTTTGGCAGCGGACTTCCAGAGCTCAGACACTAGGCCCTAGCGTAAGCTGGCTACTCCGGCGGAGGTAGCAGGCGTTCCCACACCGCAAACAGAGGCAGCCAGGGGGGAGAAACTACCTTGAACATTAGGGGCATTTGAGGCATGACACTAGCCAGGAAGCGAACTGGCAGAGAAGAGACGCTGGCACCACCACCAGCACTGAAAAATGGAAAAGGTGAATAAGTGGGCAATTGGCGACCCACTCACCTGTTTCACCCCAGGGCAAAGCATCCAAACAACTGTCAGTCCTAGACGTTTGGGAACAGACTTCCAGAGCTCAGACATTAGGCCCTAGCGTAAGCTGGCTACTCCGGTGGAGGTAGCAGGCGTTGCCACACCGCAAACAGAGGCAGCCAGGGGGGGAGAAACTACCTTGAACATTAGGGGCATTTGAGGCATGACACTAGCCAGGAAGCGAACTGGCAGAGAAGAGACGCTGGCACCACCACCAGCAGCAGCATTGGGAAAGGTGAATGAGTGGGCAATTGGCGACCCACTCACCTGTTTCACCCCAGGGCAAAGCATCCAAACGCTGTCAGTCCTTGACGTTTGGCAGCGGACTTCCAGAGCTCAGACACTAGGCCCTAGCGTAAGTTGGCTACTCCAGCGGAGGTAGCAGGCATTGCCACACGCAAACAGAGGCAGCCAGGCGGGAGAAACTACCTTGAACCAGAGGCGTATCTAGGCTATGGCACCTATGGCTCGTGCCATAGGCGCCATTTGAAAGGGGGCACCAGTGAGCGGCTTTCAAACGCTGTCTTTTTTTTTTGATGCGGAGGAGAGGGGCGCCTAGCAACCGCTCGGCGCCCCTCATTCTCCTCCACGAGGCCTCTACCTCCGTCCCGGTGCTGGCATTTCATGTTGAGCGCCGTAATATGACGTCATATTTTGGCGCTCAGCAGTGAAGCAGTGGGCACTAGTGAGCGGCTTTTAAACGCTGTCTTTTTTTTTTGGATGCGGAGGAGAGAGAGGGGCGCCTAGCAACCGTTCGGCGCCCCTCGTTCGCCCCCGCATCAACAAAAAAAATAAGACAGCGTTTAAAAGCGCTCACTGGTGCCTGCTGCTTCACTGCTGAGCGCTGAAATATGACGTCATATTACGGCGCTCAACATGAAATGCCGGCACCGGGACGGAGGTAGAGGCCTCGTGATGTCATATTACGGCGCTCAGCAGTGAAGCAGCGGGCACCGCAGCAGTGCAGGAAGACAGAAGCATTGTGCTCCCGTCGCTGGACCTCAAGGTGAGAGAACTACAAAGGTGGGGAGGGGTTAGAAAATGAGTAGGGGGAGGGAGAGGGGTTAGAAAATGAGTAGGGGGAGGGAGAGGGGTTAGAAAGTGATAAGGGAGGGAGAGGGGTTAGAAAGTGATAAGGGAGGGAGAGGGGGTTAGGAGGTGATAAGGGAGTGAGAGGGGGTTAGAAGGTGATAAGGGAGGGAGAGGGGGTTAGAAGGTGATAAGGGAGGGAGAGGGGGTTAGAAGGTGATAAGGGAGGGAGAGTGGTTAGAAAGTGATAAGGGAGGGAGAGGGGTTAGAAAGTTATAAGGGAGGGAGAGGGGGTAGATATAAGTAAAGAGTGTGAATTAATGTGTGGATGCATTGAGTGAATGAGGGAGAGTATGAGTTAATATGTGGATGAGTTGTCTGTATGAGGGAGAGCATGAGTTAATATGTGGATGAGTTGTCTGAATGAGGGACAGCATGAGTTGTCTGAATGAGGGATAGCAAGAGTTAATATGTGGATGAGTTGTCCCAATGAGGGAGAGCATGAGTTGTCCGAATGAGGGAGAGCATGAGTTAATGTGTGGAGGAATTGTCTGAATGAGGGAGAGCATGAGTTAATGTGTGGATGAATTGTCTGAATGAGGGAGAACATGAGTTAATGTGTGGATGAATTGTCTGAATGAGAGAGAGCATGAGTTAATGTGTGGATGAGTTGTCTGAATTAAAGTGTGAATTAGTGAGTGACTGTAAAGGTGCAAAGGTGGCACTAGCAGGAGGTTTGAGCCTTGGGGACCAAGATGGCACTGGCAGGGTGTATATGGGTCAAATATGGCACAGGCAGGGTATATATGGGACAAAGATGGCACAGGCCGGACTGTTTGGGGACAAAGTTGACTTGTGCTGGGCTATTTGGGGACAAAGATGGCAAATCTTATGTGTGTTATCTGGGTGCTGGTCAGGTTCTATGTGGTCAGTGTGGACGCCAGGGCTGGCTTTGGGGTGTGCAACCTGTGATCTATGCCTGTAGTTTAGGGGGTTTAAAATATACCTTTTAATGCCGTGTTTTTATGTGAATTGATCTATTAATTATTAATTAATAATAAAATGAATTATCAAATTCTAGATTGAGCTTAAAGGTAGTAGTGGACTGGTTAATCTTTATGTTGGATAAATTAATGCAATAAGTTTTTATTGAGATTTTCAGAAAAAAATAATTTTATATAGGTACAGAAAGAAAAAGTAAAATACAATATTAAATCCATGAAAAATATCAAAGCATACGAATACTATTTAGTCAAAGAGAATAAAAAGAAAGAGAGCAAAGTGAGGTAGAGAAGACGACAAAAAAAAAGGGGGGGGCACCAAAAATTGTCAATGTTATATAAATTCCATAAGAATCCAATAGATATAACAGTATTTTAACATGTACGTTAACTGGTATTACTAAGATCAAATAAATATTTAAATATTCAAACCATTTTGAAGTAGACAAAGAGCCAGTATAAGACGGCACAAATACAGACCTAAATAAATAGGTTATTGATAATTTATTCAATAAAAAGATAAATACAGTGCATCTGTAACGCTGACACTGTCAATCGTTTTTTTCAAAGAAGTTCTTCCACGCTTTTTGGAATGCTGTGATAGAATTATTAGCTTGGTAGATTATTAATTTGTTTTGCCTTATTTCCCTATTTTAGTAACGATCGTAAGCACTGAAGGATACCTATCTGTTTTCCAATAAGTGGCAATAATCTGTTTGTATGATAAAAAAATTATACTGATTAATTTCCTGTAATTACAAGGAATCATACTTGGGAATATATTTAGGAGGCCTATTTCAGGTTTAAAGGGAATTTCAATTTCTAATAATTGTTCTGTATATTTAAATAATTTTTGCCATACTTTATGTATCACAGGACATTGCCACCAAATATGAAGAAAACTGCCTGTGAAGCCACAGTCTCTCCAGCATTGATCCAAGTTTTGGGGGAAGAACTCCTTAATTTTCGATGGAGTATAATACCACCTTTAGAGCACTTTAACTGCAATTTCTGTCAAGTTAGTATTTTTTATTACTCCTCTAATTTGTTGAAAAGCCAGGTCCCATTCCTCTGTGGAAAATGTGCACTTTAAATCAGATTCCCAAGCATCTTGGAATTTCTGTGTATCTGTAAAATTGAGATTTAAAATTTCCCTATAGATTATAGAGATCAGGCCCCTGGTATGTGGGTAAGAATTTAGTTTCTTAATCAACACCTCAATGTTCAACAGGGCCTTGCTTTCTAATCTAGATTTAACATCTTGTGTAGATAAGTAACCTTTGATGATTAAGTATGCAAATAAATCTCTTGTGTTTAATTCGTATTGGGGCTTCAAATCAGGAAAATCTTTCATATTTCCATCTCCATTCAGTAAATGACCTATTGTTAATATACCTTTATCTAACCAATGGGAAATATTTAAACCTTCCACCTCACTTTGTAAAGCCAGTATAGGTGAAATTTTTGAAATATAGCTATTGAAATCGCACTTTTCTAACAGAGATTGCCATATTTTAACACCGTATATTGTTGTGGAAAATGATTTTTTTTCCCAAAGTAAAGCTACATTTAGTGGAGTGTTTTTCGCTTGTGCATTTTCCATCTCTTTCCATTTTTGATAATTTGAAGCAGAAAATAATTGAGTTAACTGGGAAAGAATCGAGGCCTTGTGATAGTGTATTAGGTTAGGCAATCCAATGCCTCCTTTATCTTTCTGTCTATATAAAGTAGAAGAGTTCATCCTTGAAGGCTTTTAACTTCTAATAAATGTATTTATTTCGCTCTGTATTTTGGAGATTAATTTAATGGGAAAGTGTAATGGTATGGGATATTGGTCTAAGGTTTTCGCATTTGATGGGCGGTTTTCCAGGTTTGGGTAATGGGACAATAAAGGCTTGATTTAATTCTTTAGGGAAGATACCTGAATTAAAGGAATGTGTGAATAAGTTATGAAGTTTTTTGCTTAACAAGTCAGAAAAGGTTTTGTAATAAAGATTTGTAAAACCATTAGGGCCTGGTGATTTACCATTAGGTAATGCTTTAATAATATTTTGGATTTCTTCTAAAACAATTTCTTTTGTAAGAAATTCTTTCTGTTCAGTTGTTAATTTAGGCAGGTTTAGAGTTTTTTAAATTGATCAATTTCAGAAATTGTGGATTGATGTGTGGAGGGGTCACTGGGCAAATTATAAAGTGATTCATAGAATTTTTTTACATATGTCCACCATCTGGAATGGGTCAGTAATTTTTTTACCTGTATGGTCCATTAAATAAGAAATGGCAATACGTGCCTCTTTCTTCCTTAACTTATTGGCCAAGAATTTACCAGCTTTATTTCTGTCAGAGTAGTAATTGGACTTTAATTTTTTTATAAAGAAAAGCAGTTCTATCTGCATGTATTTTTAAAATCATTTTTTTAGTTTCTGCCAGGTCTAAATAAATTGTCGATGATGGATCTGTTTTATGAATGTTGGTTAGAATGTGTAATTTATATTGTAGTTATCACTTAGACCTTCCGCAAATACCTAAATTTAACAGAATTTTGTTAATTAATATATTATTGGCATGCAAAATATGTATTGCCCGAAATTGGAAAAGCCATGACACCCCATCACGGGACGAAATTTATAATCAAATTAAAATAGAGGCTATTTCAGAGAGATATTTTTTTCGAAACAATATAGCTTTTTATAACAAAATTTGGTCTAGTTGGAACACATATATTTCAGGGAGTTCTTGAGAATTTAATAACTCTATACATACATATACATAATTTTTGTGTTCTGCCGATGAGTTCAACCCTTACATTTCGCCAAATGTAGACCCCTCATGGAGATCTAAAATGTTATTAAGGTTATTAATCCAAAGAGCTTTGTCGTAGTGTTTAATTGTATGTATGTTTGTTATAATTTACAAATTTGTAAGAAGTATACTGTAGGTTACTTTAATTATAATGTAAGTAACTTACATGTTAATCGTTCGTCATAATTATTTGAAAAAAAATTGAATAAAGAATAATTTAAAAAAAAAAAAAATGGCATCAGCACACTTATATATCTAATGCTTGTCCCTCCCCCTTGTAAGTGCTGATTCACCAGAGTGAAAAAAGTAAGGAAAAACTCCCACAGGTTGTTGGACCTATCAATCACAGCCATAACCTTCCAATTTTTGGCTACTTCTACCCGTCATTAATATGTACCCTGCTACACACAGTTCCTTGTGTGCCAAAACGGCTTGTAACGGCAGCTACACGTGGCGATGAATAAACAAATTCTAACAAATGTTCGTCACTTTTGCAATTAATTTACGTCAGTTTCATCGGAGATCACCCTCGTTCTCGTAGATTCGTACAATTTCATACAATCTATGTTAAAGTTTGGAAGAAATCAAATGCACAAGTCTAATATACAGTATGTGTGCAGTGTGTACAGCAACCACTGCCAAAGTGGACTCCACTGCTATTAAATCTGCTATGGGCTCTAGCCCTGGGTCTTTTTGAGACTTAGCAGCACCACTGTCAGCCAAAATTATTAGTATTAGCAAAAGAAATGTGTTACTGTGTAGCTGGCCTATAACAAGGCGAGCACACAAAATGTTTATTATTGGTGGCCACCTTAGTCTATTGTGAAAATTTGCATTGTTAATATTGTCAGTACATATTGACATACTTTTATAAACACTGAATTCCAATGTCCATCGTGCATACACCCACCGGCTGTCAGAGAGAATTCCCCGCAGCGGTGCGGGGAACTCTCCTCTCTGACAGTCGGGGAAGGTCTGCGCAATGGACGCAGACAACCCCCGCTGCTAATGGCACCTCCTTCCGGCGTAGACGTCTCCAACCGCTGCCCCGACTACACACCAGGAAGTCCGAAGCAGCGGTAAGTTGGGGGGGGAGTGTTAAATGGGGGGCATAAGACAGGAGGATCCAGGTCCCCTGCAGCACTGCAGGGAATCTGGATCTTAGTCTCATAGTCAGAACTATTTGAGGTCTGATTATAAGACGACCCCGATTATAAGACGAGGGGTATTTTGAAAAGAACCTCGTCTTATAATCGAGCAAATACGGTAATTAACCTAAGTTGCAGGGAAACAATGACCATTGAAGGGGACCTCCCAATGTGTGAGCAGATAGTCTGTGTACATTTTAACCTGTATTGACAAGTGACCCCCCCCCCATTTTTCCCCACAGGAGCAATCATGGTTTAGATGCCCAGTTGAGATGGTTCAGGGGGGCTGTGTCTGGCCCAACAATGTAGTTCAGTCACAGTCTCATTAACTGAAACTTGCTCATCCACCTTACTGCTATTTCTAGGTGTTCCACAGGCTCAGTTCTTGGTTCTCTACTTTTCTCCATCTATACCTCTTCCCTTGGTATCTCCCTTTGGCTTTCAGTGTCACCTATATACAGATGACATGCTAATCTATATTTCCTCCCTGACCTTTCACCATCTCTTCAAACTTGCTTCACATCCTGGCTGGTTTCCCATTTCACAAGCAGTCTGCTAGTCATCATTTAAAGCAAGAAAAGCTTTCCTGGCCATCGAAAGCAATCTGCTAACCACCATCTAAAGCAAGAAAAGGTATTCAACCTCATTTGGATTACTATGCCAGATGTGCAAGCAGCGTTACTAATTCATTTTTCATACTATTTATGCATGTACAGCCATAACTCTGCCACTTTTTACTGTAAAATGTTCTCTCTCTTATTCATCTTTTTCTTTCCTCTCTTGTAGCTTTCCTGATTATCACAAACAGTCCTCTAGCTACTATCTAAATCCAAGCCCTACCCTTCTATTTATTTTATTTACACATCCTCTTTTGCATGCTGAAACCACTTAGCCCTAATTACTGCTACAAGAAAGCCACTGCTCCCACTTTTCACCCACCCATTTGTTTGAATTACCAATACAACTCCCTTAGATTGTAAGCTCACGTGTGGGGCACTCAAAGCCCACCATTCCTGCCAGGAACTTTGTGTAAAGGTACCTTAAGGTTAGATGGCAAGATCACAGATGGATGTGTGTGTGTGTGAGAGAGAGCATGGATGTCTAAATGTGTGTGTGAGAGCAACCATGGATGTCTAATTGTGTGTGCAGAAGGTAAATAAAGGCTTCAGGCACTCAAGAGTTCCAGCATCAGGCAGATTTATTGAGACAAAAAAAACGTTTCGACCTCACAATGAGGTCTTTTTCAAATTGTGTGTGTGTGTGAGCATGGATTTCTAATGGTGTGTGAGCGAGCATGGATGTGTAAGTGTTTGTGTGTGAGCATGGAGTGTATGTTAGAATGAATGTGTATGTGTGTGTTAGCGAGTATGAGTAAATGAGAGTAATCTGTATAAGCATGTTTACATGTGTGCCAGAATCTATGTAGGGGGGGCAAGTCGCAATGATGGCAAAGACAAGTTGTTTAGGGATAATGATGGCACAGACAAGCTGTTCGGGGGCAGTGATGGCACAGACTCGCAAGTTGTATGGGGCAAAGGTGGCACTGTGGGACATGTTGCTTTGGTGAAGTTGGGGACCCCTGAGGCAATTTTCGCACCAGGGCAATTTTCGCACCCCAATGTGTGTTTGGTAACGTCTTTTGGGTACAGTGATACCACCCATGCATGGGTTTGTCAGGTAGTTTAGGGGGTAAAATACTACAGCTGGGACACGCGCAATTCAGTTATCAATTTAGGACATCTATTTAGGACATCTTTAAAGCCAGCCAATTTGACTTACACCATCAAATCATATATGTTTGAAAAATAGACACCCCGGGTATTCAAAATGCCAGTATTTTAACCCTTTCCATACACTAATGTTACCACCAGCTTTTATCAATATTTGTGGTAGTATTTTGTTGTGTTTTTTCCACATTGTACTTCTGGTATGAATTTACAGCTCCTGGTATATGTGTCACTGGCGAACAATACTCCAATATGTGTTCATTAACAGCTCCTGAGTACAGTGATTCAATCCATGCATAGGTTTTTCTGGTTCTTTGGGGAAAAAGGCCACATTTGGGAGGTGTGCATTTTTCTTGAAACTGTGTCCAATTCCTATTGGGGATATCTTTGAACCCAGTCAATTTGATTTACCCCATCAAATAGAACATTTTTGAAAACATTTTAACTCTTTCTGTGCCAGGGTTTTTGTGAAGATATATCACTAATTGTAGGACTTAAAAAATATAATACACACTGTCAGGCTCATTATGTTGCAGCCCTTAACTGGATGTTGGAGTCCAGAGCGCAGGAGTGTAAGAACGCAGTGATTCACAAAGGACACAAGCAGAGTGTTTGGTTATAGGTTATATTACAAAAGTAAAGCAAGGCATCTCACCAGAAGCAGCAGAGTAGGAGGCATATCATGCATACGAGGGTAGAAAAGTCCAGGCAAGTATTCAAAAGGGTCTGGGACAGGTAGCAAGCAAAAAAGGGGAAATCCAGTAGGCAGTCCAGGTGAAAGCGGTAGGCAGGCAGGCAGGCAGGCAGGCAGGCAGGCAGGCAGGCAGTTAAATCCAACAGGCAGATCCAGCGTCTGGCATGAACTATAGCTTCAAAGAACTTAATGAACTCACAACACTGTTACAGGGAGGCAGGGATATAAAGCCTGTTCATTAGGTCAGGTGTGAGTCGTCTAGGCTTCAGGTGAGGGAGGCATGGTAATAGCAAAACCAAACAGCTGAACAGAAATACACAGCACATTAAATTATATACATAGCAAGATATGCATACATGGTGCAGGATGCCACAAAGAACAGGCAACAAGGCAAAGAACACAGGGGATGGAGTGAGGAGCTGAGATGTATAAGGGAAAGAGGGCAAAGGTACATAAAATACAGACAGAAATAAACAGGACAGCAAGCTGTGGAGAGGAGTTTAACTCCAGGCAGACCTCTTAAAGGGGCGGCCACGCCTGGCAGTTTCCAAGGCTGGGGCTGAACCCTGACACACACATACACTTTTTTACATTTTGTTGGAAATAGATATTTTCCTTGATGGTGACATACTAATCACATTGTGGGGGAGCTCAGGGTTCTCAGGAAGCTCGGGAGAGAGACCTTGGGAACAACTCAGGAGAGAGTCTTGGGAGGGACAAGAGAAGTTGTTCGCACAGAGCTCGAGCAACGCAGAGGGAAGCAGCAGCCCCTGCTGAAGTCTGCCAGCTGCACCGAGAGGGTGTATGAACAAGTATGCGTGATTGATGGAATGAATAAGTGTCTGTGAATGATTAGTACCAATGAATGAGGCAATAAATATATGAATGAGTGAATTAATGTTTGTGAATGAGTAAATTAATGAATTAATGGATATATGTGTGATTGCATGGATTTGTAAGTGGGGGAAAGCATTGCATAGGGAGGCTGTTTGAGGCTAGGATGTTGGGCAGATCCTGTGAATACAATCAGGGTGCCAGGGCTGACATGATGCTAAACGGGGGGGCGCATTAATTCACAAGGGGGTGCTGGCTGGGGGCATTAATTCACAGGGAGGTGCTGACTGTGGGCATCACATATATCAATACTAAGGGGTGGGCTTGGTGGTGTCATAAAAATACAATGTCGGGCTAGCTGGGAGCAATACACAAGGGTGTGGGGGCATTAGGGTTACCACATTAGCCATGTTTTCCAGGACACATATAACTTTTAAATTCTGTTGACCAGCCCAGATAAAATGCTACCCTGCATTGTGAGGGATAAATAGACTCATGGAAGGAACAAACTAGTCAGATATACATCCCCCATACTGCAGGGCAGCATTTTATCTACAAAGCAGTGTGGGAAATACCTTTATTGTTGTACCTTAGCCTGTCCGGTGGGTGTCAGAGCCTGTCCTTGTGTGTGTATGTTTGGGTGTCGGTGTGGCAGAGCCTGTCCTGGTGTGTGTTTGGGTGTGGGTGTGGCAGAGCCTGTCCTGCTATGTGTGTGTATTTGGGTATCGGTGTAGCAGAGCCTGTCCTGGTGTGTGTGTGTTTGGGTGTGTGGCGGAGCCTCTCCTTGTGTGTGTGATTGGTTGTCGGTGTGGCAGAGCCTGTCCTTACGTGTGTGTGTTTGGGTGTCAGTGTGGCAGACTCTGTCCTGGTGTGTGTCTTTGGATGTTGGTGTGGCAGAGCCTGTTCTGTGTGTGTTTGGGTGTCTGTGTGGCAGAGCCTATCCTGGTGTGTGTTTGGGTGTTGGTGTTGCAAAGCCTGTCCTGGTGTGTGTGTTTGGGTGTCTGTGTGGCAGAGGCTGTCCTGGTGTGTGTTTGGGTGTGGTGTGGCAGGGCCTGTCCTGGTGTGTGTGTTTGGGTGCCGGTGTGGCAGTTCCTGTCCTGGTGTGTATGTTTGGGTGTTGGGGTAGCAGAGCCTGTCCTATTGTGTGTGTGTGTGTGTGTGTGTGTGTGTGTTAGGGTGTCGGTGTGGCAGAGGCTGTCCTGGTGTGTGGGGATGGGTGTCTGTGTGGCAGAGCCTGTCCTGGTGTGTGTGTTTGGGTGTGGTGTGGCAGAGCCTTTCCTGATGTTTGGGTGTGGTGTGGCAGAGCCTGTCATGGTGTGTGAGTTTGGGTGTCGGTGTGGCAGAGGCTGTCCTGGTGTGTGTATTTCGGTGTCAGTGTGGCAGAGCCTGTCCAGGTGTGAGTCTTTGGATGACTGTGTGGCAGAGGCTGTCCTGGTGTGTGTGTCTGTGTTTGGTGTGGCAGGGCCTGTGCTGGTGTGTGTGTTTGGGTGCCGGTGTGGCAGTTCCTGTCCTGGTGTGTGTGTTTGGGTGTTGGTGTAGCAAAGCTTGTCCTGGTGTGTGTTTGGATGTCGGTGTGACAGAGGCTGTCCTGGTGTGTGTGTGTGGGTGCCAGTGTGACAGAGGTGTGTGTGTGTTTGGGTGTCTGTTTCGGACGAGGCTGCTGCACTTTTTGGTGTTGCTGAATACCCTGACATCAAGGGATTCCAGCAACAACGTTTGGAAGAAGAAAACAATCTTTGATCACATTCTAAACCCGTTTAACTTTATGGCACCGTTGTCAAGGAGTTAAACAAATAACACATGGAACCATAGCATTGGAGGTATAGCGTAACCGAATAACACATAAACTCAGCATTCAAGGTATATATCAAAAAAAGAATGCATGGAAGCCCTTAATTGCAGGCATAGGTCACAGGTTGCAGACCCCAGGGGCCAGACTCACAACTCAGATTTCGGACATAAGGATTTAGCCCATTACCCAGATTCCACATTTAGGAGATGACCCAGTACCCAGATTGTCCACATAAATCCTTGCCCCAGCACCAAGATTGCATACAGACACAGGACTTGCCCAGTTCGCATCCACAAAATTTATTCAGCACCCAGATTACACACAGACACAGGATTTACCCAGATTGTACCCACAGGATTTGCCCCAACAGCAAGATTATATACAGACACAGGCTTTGCCTAGATTGCATCAACATGATTTACCCTGCACCCAGATTAAACACACAAAACTTGTCCCACAAAGTGACAAAACCTTTGGGAATCAGGTTATTCAATCAGATGAGAGGGAGGACCTGCCCAAAGGTCACGTGGCCATGGATTATATCCAGGAATAGAAAATTATGGTAAGTATGAAGACATTTGTTCATTGAGGCTTCTGGCACAACAATGACTACTTGCTCATTGCTGACATGATGTGACAACAGCTACTAGAAGCTGCCTTCTTCAGAGCAAAAGCAGTTAATGGAGTTTTAAAAAAATACAACACTGGGACGGCTCAGATAAGAGATTGGGTAATCCCGAACTCAAATAGCCCACAAAATTGTTTTCGACTATTATCTGTTCAGCTCAGGGGCGTAACTAGACGCCTCAGGGCCCGGGTGCGAGAATCTGTTAAGGGCCCCCCTACCCCCTCACCCCCCCCAAAAAAAACATGATTTTTACCCAACAATTTTTTTTCAACAAATTCAATTTACATATTGAATCATATCTGTAAAAAAATCAAAGAAAAAGGGGCGCATGTACAAAGGGCATAATCCAGGGGTGTCCAAGTTTTTTCTGCAGTGGGCCACTTCATCAGAATTGTATACGTGCGCGGGCCGCACTCATTTTTCACTGTGACAAAAAATATGGCCTTTAATAAAATATGCAGATTAAAATAAAGTAAAATGACACAAAACCTTTACTCTTCCTCTCACTGATTTCTGGGCCTAGAAAGTTTTGAGACTACAAATTCAGTTAGCAATCACACTCCTATCATGCCAAGTCAGCCAGTACATGCTGGTACAGGGTGGCTGTAAGTGATGTGCAGACCCCATACTGCTGGCAGCATCACTACACAAGGGGGGCAGCTAGCTAGGTTTCAGCATGTACTGGCTGACTTGGCATGATAGGAGTGTGATTGCTAACAGTAGTCACAGTCCCATCATGCCTAGGTTCCAGCACTTACACATCCATCCAGTAAATGCTGGAACCTAGGCATGATGGGTTCCAGCATTTAGCAATCACACTCCTATCATGCCAAGTCAGCCAATACACGCTGGTACAGGGTGGCTGTAAGTGATGTGCAGACCCCATACTGCTGGCAGCCTCAATACACAAGGGGGGCAGCTAGCCAGGTTTCAGCATGTACTGGCTGACTTGGCATGATAGGAGTGTGATTGCTAACAGCAATCACAGTCCCATCATGCCTAGGTTCCAGCACTTACACATCCATCCAGTAAATGCTGGAACCTAGGCATTATGGGACTGTGATTGCTGTTAGCAATCACACTCCTATCATGCCAAGTCAGCCAGTACATGCTGGTACAGGGTGGCTGTAAGTGCAGACCCGATACTGCTGGCAGCATCACTACACAAGGGGGGCAGCTGGCCAGGTTTCAGCATGTACTGGCTGACTTGGCATGATAGGAGTGTGATTGCTAACAGCAATCACAGTCCCATCATGCCTAGGTTCCAGCACTTACACATCCATGCTATCACACACACACACACTCATTTATTCATATAATCATTCATTCACAGATTCATTCCCTCAATCACACACACTCATTCAAACACCCTCCCCACCCCCTTACCTGCACTGCAACTCCTCGATGCCGCTCACAGACTTCAGCAGGGGGCGCGGCCTCCCTCTGCCTTCTCTGCTAAAGCACAGAGGAAGTAGGATGTCATGTGAACTCCGCTTCCTCTGTGCAGTCCAGAAGACCCTCCCACAAGTAAGTAGCAGGGCTTGAGGTGCGGCTCGCGTAAGATCGGTTGCCCTGGCTGCCGATCTTACGCAGGCCGCACCTCGAGGTCTCGCGGGCCGCATGTTGGATGCCCCTGCCCGATTTCGGGCTGCCCCTTGGCTTGGGCCCCCCTGTCGCGAACCCCTGCGACCACGGTAGTTCCGCCACTGGTTCAGCTCTTGCTTTCATTTGGTTCCTTTTGGCTTCAGCAAATGATTGTTCTATTGAGTTATTCTTCGTTCAACTAAACATAGATAATTAAGAGTTGAACATGATCCAGAATATACTTGGTATCAATTACATTTTTGCCTGCAATTCATTAGGGTTCCATAATACAGTAAAAAATTACAGTATATCATAGTTTGTGTAATTATTTTTCCATGTAAGAAAAATGAACTCATTATTTTCTCTTCATTTATAACATTCTGCTAAATCTCTTTATATGAGCAACATATGTTCACTAAACTCTACCAATTTGAGTATTAGTTTTTCTTTCAATTACAGAAAAGCCACAAGACTTTTTTTCATTAGGGGGTTAGTTAACTGAATTAACAAGCATGTATCTGCAGACTTGCTTCATAGCACATTTTACTTTAACTGATTGTAATAAATATCTTAACAAAATAGGCATCATGGTGGTTGTAGATTTTTTAGTTTTTTAGGAGACAAGTATTTATGCCCCCTCCCAACATAGGAAGGAACCAAATGGCAACACGTCCTACTGTCAGAAGTCAGGAAAGTAGGTTGGGTAAGAGCCCAGTTGCAGGGGATACCAGGGACTTTGTCTGTACCCCATGATGCATCATTACTACTAGGCAGGTACAGAAAGGCAAATAAAAACACACAAGGCTGAATATGTATAGAGATATCACTCTATGTTGGAGTGTGTTGGCAGAACAGGAGAAACAGGACCAGTTAAAAAGCGGGATAAATGTGCAAAGAAAAATGCACCACAGCAAGATATGGACTTCAGATAGAGGACCTTGGAGCAGACTTCGGATAGAGGACCTTTGATCAGACTGGGTCCTCTGGCAGGGCACAAGGCTGAAGATCCTCATGCAGGGCACACAGCTAAAAACCCTAGGCAGGGCACACAACTCACAGCAGGGTACTGGACTCACAGCAGGGAGCCCTCAGGCAAGGCACACATAGTCAGAACCAGAACATCACAGGAGCAAGAACCAAATCAAAAGTCGAGAGTGTGACTGAACTTTCCATCACTGGGGATTTTGGAGGGGACTGATGGCTAGCCTCCTGACTGCTTACAATGGGACCTGCCATTAGAAGGGGTCCTGTTCTTGGGGAAGTGGGTACAGGAGCCCCCTTTCTACTGATTTCCCCTGTGTTTTAACACATTTCCCACTCAGAGACTCTGAGAACTGTAAATGCCAGCTGGACATCCTGGTGTAAGAAGAAGGCTGATTATCTTTGTTGTAAAGAAATGTGTATTAATGTGTTAGGTGCTAAGTATTTGTACTTTCCTGCCATTCATTCCTGTCTTTTGTAATGTCAGGATATATGTGTGTTTTGATTAACTTGTACCCCCTACTGCTGTGTATATAATTACTAAATACACAGCCAGTAGCTGTTAATCCTGTTAGCCCCTGTTAGCTCTGTGTCCTAGCTATTGTCTATTTCAATTCAATTATATGTCTGTCATCATTCTATGTCTAGCTCCCCAATTAATATAATTATGTATGTCTCATGTTATTCTGTCCTTCCCCGGATATTGTGTTGCAGGATGTGATCTATTTACTTCCTTCCTGACATGGTAATTAGATCCTGTGATATTTATCTTGCCCCTTTTCTTACTTGTATATATTGTTCTGTAGTTGGTTCAAATAAAGCCGTTCCTGTTTTACCCTAATACAAGTTCTGTCTTGTTATTGCGGTAAGCCTTGGTGCTGTCCTTGTCAGGACAGTAAAGCACTGTATTGCTATGTTACAGTGCCACCGGGGTTTCTGAGAGGCTGTATTTCATGCTGTCATCGACGCTATTTCCACCTGATGATCTAAGTCTTGTATTCCTGGTGACTATGGGCAGAAGGAAACAACGTCTGGCGGGTGTACCCAGTCGGGGTACAAGTCGTTCCCGTCACATTGGTGGCAGCGGCGGGATTGCTTCCTAGTCTGAGTGACATTGCAAACCACCACCGGGATCTATCTCCAGGAAAGAGAATGGGTGAGCTATGCAGAGCTGCTGGACCCATTGCGAGCAGATTGCGAGACTCGATGGCGCTAAAGCTCAGGGGGAGGTGATCCTTGCAGTAATTGCAGAGGTGTACTAGCTCCGGATTAAAGTATATAAATGTCGTGCACAGGGGCTGTTCAATCTCGAAAAACAGCCTATCCCAGAGACTGTGGTAGTGGATGGGACTGCGGTCTCCACTGGCACCAGCCCAGCAGAAGAGATGGCATCAGAGGAGGAGCGTGAAAAGGGTGAAACCAAGTGTCAAAAGGCAAGAATAAAAAATACTTTCCTTTTCTTTGATCGGGTTTATAGCTGCAACCCTATAAACACTATCCACGGAATGTTGAAAGGAATATAAAAATTGACTTCTGTCTAGGGGCGCTTCAAAACACACGATCGCGAATCACTCATAAAAAATAAAATAAATAGAAAAAGAAAAAAGCAAATAGTGTGATACAGTAAAAAATGTTCTGGAATTTTAGCACAATGCTTCAACAGTTGCACTCACAATGTACATCGATCTTTAGCACGTGTATCAAACCACCCTTCGGTATGTTTACTGGTTCCTTAACCTCACGTGCATGGAAGAAAAGAAAAATCAGAGGAGGAGCACCAGGAAGGGGGTATAAGCGGCATCACTCCCCAGCGGGTGGGTGAGTACTCATGAGGTGGCACAGCCGGCCCATCTCCCCAGCGACAGTGGAAGCACAAGTGAGGGGATGCAGGTGGCATTACTCCCCAGCGGCTGAGTGAATGCCTGGGAGACAGCACAGCCAGCCAGTCTCCCCAGCGGCAGCTCACAAGTCCAGAAGGAGAGGAACCTGTCCTCCCTCCCCAGCGGCCGATCCCAATTCAGGGAGCTGAGGAAATTGTCCTCCCTCCCCAGCGGCAGGCCGACTCCACAGATCCCTTAGCACCAGCTGAATCGCTGGCAACAGGACAGAGCGTCGCTGGCCTCTGCCCCACAACTACAACAGCTACAGGAGTCCAGGGAGGTGCGGCAGCCGACCCATCACCCCAGCGACAGCCTTAGCACCATGGAGGGAGGCAGCATCACTCTCCAGCGGAGTACACTCCAGGGAGAAGGGGCAGTTGGCACTTCTCTCCAGCGGCTGCTATGTTCATCAGGAAAGGCAGAAGTTGGCTCAGTGAGCACTGCCCTTGTAAGGGCATCCGGGCTAGGGGACCAGTTAGGACTGGATGGACTGACTAACTTCCAACTAGTCAACCCGCCTGGGGTCTCCTTCTGTGTTAGTCTCTTTGCGATGGGGGAGAAATGTCACGGAAGCCTCTGTCATTACACACCTGCCATGATTTAAAGTCATTTCACACCTGCCATCATTTAAAGTGACTCTGATTATTCACAAGTAAAGGTCAGCTGTAGGATTCACCTGACATATGCTTAGTTGCATCTCAGAGCAAAAGCCATGGTCCACATAGAGCTTCCAAAGCAATGGGATCTCATTGTTGAAAGATATTAGTCAGGAGAAGGGTACAAAAGAATCTCCATTAGATATACTATGGAACACAGTGAAGACAGCAATCATCAAGTGGAGACAATATGGCACAACAGAGACATTACCAAGAACTGGACATCACTCCAAAATTTATGAAAAGTCGTATTCTTCATATGAATGGGCTATGGGGTAGGGTGGCAAGATGGAAGCCTTTTCTTACAAAGAAACACATCCAACCCCGGCTGAAGTTTGCAAAAACAAACATCAAGTCCCCCAAAAGCACGTGGAAAATGTGTTATGGTCTGATGAAACCAACGTTGAACTTTTTGGCCATAATTACAAAAGGTATGTTTGGCGCAAAACCAACACTGCACATCACCCAAAGAACACCATACCCACAGTGAAGCATGGTGGTGGCAGCATCATGCTTTGGGGCTGTTTTTCTTCAGCTGGAACCGGGACCTTAGTCAAGGTGGAGGGAATTATGAACAGTTCCAAATACCAGGCAATTTGGGCACAAAACCTTCAGGTGTCCGTTGGGAAGCTGAAGAGGAAGTTCACCTTTCAGTACAACAATGACTCAAAGTACACATCCAAATCCACAAAAGTATGGCTTCACCAAAAGAAGATTACCATTTTGGAATGGCCCAGCCAGAGCCCAGACCTGAATACAATTGAACATCAGTGGGGTGATCTGAAGAGGGCTGTGCACAGCAGATGTCCTCACAATCTTTTTATTAATTAAAGGAAATGGAAACTGTGGTACTTCGCAGATGCGTCACAAATATTGGAATAGAAAAGGAAAGCATTTATGAACTAAGGAAACGCAGAATACGGAAGCTGAGAGCAAATATAAAGCTAAACTCGAGGATATAAAAAGCATTATTAGATGCACCAAAGTATAGAAGAAAACTGCCAGGTTAACAAATGGGGAGAGGTGATAAAACCATTTTTAAATAAATTAAAGGAGAAGATTTAAGCATGGAATAATTAAAGACAAATGATGGAAGTTATATAAATAATGATAAAGATCTAGCTGACTGCCTAAATAATAGACATGTGTAAATGGACCAAAAGGGATTGAGAGAAATTTTTTGGTTTGGTTTTTGACCCATTCATTTTCGGATAATAAATTAGGTTTCCTGCCCATTCATTGTGGATGAGAAATCAGGGGTCATTTTAGATACAATTTGTTGGCCGATGACCACATTTACTCTCACACTCATTTTCTGTGATTGTCGTGCTCTCTGAATGTCTCCTCTTCCGACCATTTCCACTTTCGTGTCTTGCATCTTCTTGTTCTGTATCTTCTTGTTCTCCTCTTCTTTCTTCTCTCTTTGTCTGCATCTCCGTGGACATAACCCCCTGACAAACCTCCGACACAATGGCGCAATTCCACCACTCAGGGAAGAGGACTTCACCAGAAGCTCTCCCATCTTGGCAGACGTTCACACAAGGTTATCTTATCTGCGCACGAAGAAAGAGGAGAGAAAAGAGAACAACAAGAAGATGAGAAGAAAATGAAGATGCAAGACACGGAAGCGGAATTGATCAGCAGAGAAATTAGGGAGACAACAATGACAAAAATTCTTAGCTTTTTGTTTAGTCTTCGTCCGTTTAGTGGAGTGTCTGGCCTCGTTTTCGGTGATTCTTAAGAACTGACGAAACCGCCAAATTTCATTAAGATGGCAAATTGTAAGAATCCAAGTGTACTTTGAACATCGAACACCCAGCCTGGGATATCCACAAGCAAGTTGATTACCTGGAGTAAAATAGTAAAAAAACATACTTTGTAAGGTAACAGAAGCAGGCAAGGATCCACTTTTGGCTCTTCTCAGCTATAAAGCTACTCTTTTAAAAAAAAGCCACCAGCAGAATATGGTTGGTTCCATGAGTACCAGTTTTGAAAGCTTGAACAGGGTTCCCACAAAAACATAGAATACCAAATTTAAACTCAAAGAAAAAAGGAATGAACACTGCTACTGAGCTGCATAAGCCTTTGGAGAATCTTCAGGTTCTGTACAAGTACAAGGTTCAGACAACTGGAATTCTAAAGGGACAGTTATCCAGCAATATTCTCCAAGATCTTACTTACTTCCGACCAATGATGGGCAATGCTTATGTAGGAATCGTAGACATCTAATGGCTATTCCATATGTGACGGATCGTCCTGTGCCCCAGACTGGACACATCCGCCCGTCAGCTCCTTCCCTCTCCCAGTAAGCGGACACGCTGTGGCTGTCCGAAGAAAGCAGTCACAGACCAGCACTTCCCTCAATCATAAGACAGGACTTCATGCTTTGAGGTTAAAACAGAACTCTCTTTATTACAAACACACAGAACTTATATACAATCTCCATTCACTGTGCACCGAACCCAACCCCCAATCCCAATCAGCCACATCCCATCACAAATCCCATCAACCACATCCCCTCACAAATCCCATCAGTATACAGGGGATGTATCAGGTGAGGGGATTAATGGATACAATGGGTTCCCCCACCTGTGTTATGCCCCCTGTAGTGCGGGTGCCGTCTGGGAAGACAGGGCTGTGCTGGCTGATTAAGAGCCCCAGCCAGATTATAGGATCGTCTCTTTGAAGGCCGGAGCTGCAGCCACATTCAAACAGGGTACACATAAATATAATAATAATAATAACAGTGAAGATCAGACAGGGTTCTTCACACCATCTGTTCCCAACAATTTGATGACAGGGAAGGAAACCTTTGAGGATATATGGAACACTCCATTGCAGCTGTAGAATGAAGGAGTCCTAAATATTTTTATTAGCGATATTACACAAGATCTAAATGGTAAGGTATGTATTTTTTTGCAGATGATGCAAAGGTCAACAGAATATACTGTATATAGCAGATGGAACAAGCCAAATGACAAGTGATTTAAGTAAATTAGAAAAATGCCAGAGAATGCAGAAAAAGCAGTTTAATGTTAGTTAATGTAAAATAATGCACCTGGAATGTAAAAATCCCAAGGCAGCATATAGCACTGGAAGCACTGTTTTTATAGCAGGCAATGCAATAAAGCATTGCAAAAAAGCAAGCAGGGTTTGTATAGCTAGATGCATTAGTAACAGGAAGAGAGAGGTGGTTCTGCCACTTTACAGATCTCTAGTCAAACCACACCTAGAGTATTCAGTACAGTTCTAGAGACCCCATTTCAATCAAATTGGTAAATGGCTTCCAGATACAAGTTGTCAGGAAGGACTAAAGGAATTCAATATGTATGGCTTTAAAGAAAGAAGAGAAAGAGTAGCTGTAAAAGCAACATTTACATACTTAAAGGAACTTGTGGTAGGGGTAAAACAAGAACGAACGTCCAGTGGGTCTGACATGTGCATAGACTCCGAAAACTCCCCCCTTAGAACATAGGATAGCGGGTTACCGCTCAGAAAGAAGAAGGAAGAGGGATAGGAAAGGGAGAATGTGACGAACCATGTCTGACCGTATATAGGCCGCACCCTAAAAGTTTGGTGCTTTTTTAAAGAAAAAGTTTTTTTCTTTAAAAAAGCACCAAAAAACATGCTGCCACTCTGTCCTCTCCCCCCCCGAGATATGCTGCCACTCTGTCCTCCCCCTCGATATGCTGCCACTCTGTCCTCCCCCTCGATATGCTGCCACTCTGTCCTCCCCCCCGAGATATGCTGCCACTCTGTCCTCTCCCCCCCTCGATATGCTGCCACTCTGTCCTCCCCCTCGATATGCTGCCACTCTGTCCTCCCCCCCCCCGATTTACCAGAGTAGACTCCCGGGTGTCTTACGGGGCCAGAGGGGGACATCTATGCACATCGTGTATACAACTCCCGGTGCCGGCACTCAGCAGAAGTGCCGGAACCGGAAGTTGTATACGCGTATTGCGTAGATGTCTTCCGCCGGACCTGCAAGACACCCGGGAGTCTGCTCTGGTAAGTCGGGGGGGTTAAAATGCATCGTGCGGATGTTCACCGGCAACGGCGCATTGCCGCTGCCGGTGAACGTCCGTGCGATGCGCTTAGACAACCTCCCGTGACGGTACTCCCCCCGTGGAAAGTGCCGGCAGGGGAGGCTGTCTGAGCGTATCAGACAGTAGGATACAGGTCCCCTGCACCGCTGCGGGGGATCTGTATCCTAACCCCGCTGCCTGCCCGGCGCCCGGGACTGCATGTCGGGCGCTAGACCCCGAATATAGGCCGCACCCCCACTTTAAAGACTTAAAGTGGGGGAAAAAAGTGCGGCCTATATTCGGGCCAATACGGTATATTTATGTGTACCCGGTTTGAATGTGGCTGCAGCTCCAGCCTTCAAAGAGACGATCCTATAATCTGGCTGGGGCTCTTAATCAGCCAGCACAGCCCTGTCTGCCCAGACGGCACCCGCACTACAGGGGGGGATAACACAGGTGGGAGAAACCCATTGTATCCCTTAATCCTCTCACCTGATACATCCCCTGTATACTGATGGGATTTGTGAGGGGATGTGGCTGATAGGATTGGGGGTTGGGTTCGGTGCACAGTGAATGGAGATTGTAAATAAGTTCTGTGTGTTTGTCATAAAGAGAGTTCTGTTTTAACCTCAAAGCATGAAGTTCTGTCTCATGATTGAGGGAAGTGCTGGTCTGTGACTGCTTTCTTCGGACAGCCACAGCGTGTCCGCTGACTGGGAGAGGGAAGGAGCTGACGGGCGGATGTGTCCAGTCTGGGGCACAGGACGATCCGTCACAGAGAATATAGAGAATAAAGATTGAGGCGAGCAGAAAGAGTAAACTGGGTGGGGGTTACGGGTAAGTAAGTGCCCTGAAGGAGAGGATCCTGAAGGAGTATAAATACCTCTAAAACAGCCTTTATATTTGTGGTAGGCATAAAACAAGAAGGAAAGTCCAGTGGGTCTGAAATGTGCCTGGACCCCGAAAAAGCCCACTTTAGTAGGTAGCATGGGGCCAAAGAAATTAACCAATGCCGGATGTAGGCGCAGAGTAGGATTTATTAATAAAGGCTGTATTAATCATGATATAATTTGTGAGGATGTGTGCTAAGAAGGGAAGGCCTGTACAGATGAGGTAGGGAAACCTTATGTCGCATCCCCGCTATGTATAATTTGAAAGTGTTGGAGGAAAGTTTGAGATTTAGTGTGGCTGAATGTAGGGATTTTTTTTATTATTATGTGCCCTTAAATCCCCTTGCCTGCACATCTAAACAATATTCGTGTACAGTCTTCGTTTTTTTTTTGTTTTTTGCCGGTCAACTCTATTGGTCAACTTTTAAAATCCTGGTGCCGCTGTCCTCTACGCTCCAAGAGTTAAAGGTCCGTACGAACGACCAATAGAGTCGCTCGTACGGACCTTTAAGTTTTGGAGCGGGGAGTTCCGCCGTCTGGCATTACAGGCCTTTAACTCCTGACGGTCCAGCTTAGCAAAAACAGTGGAGTCACAAAGCTGATTATACAGTTCTGGTATAAGGGGTAGAGAATATTTGTTTTGGAATCAATAATCCTCCAACTTTTTTAGCAATGAAGAAGAAGCCAGCTCCTGATGTTGACATTAATTTACAAATAAATCACATCCTTAATGTATTCTTCCAGAGCCAGTGATTCAGGTAAAGTTCTGCATCTAGGCAGGATAGTACCAAGAAGCAACTCACTATGGCAATTGTAAGGACAATGGGGATTCAGTACCTCGGCTTGCTTTTTGTCAAGGATATCGTGTTATTTTCTATATGCACTAGGCAATGAAGACGACGTAACAGAGGAAATAGACATGGATTTGCTTATAAGTTTCTGTAGGCAGTATGAAACACATGAATCTCCCCGGGCTTTGATACTGTATCTCCCCTCTGCCAGTTGATCGAGGGAGGCCCAAAACTGAGAGATGAAATGACGTGAAACGTCTTAGATTCCTGGTGAAGCAGTCCCACACAGGGAGGTAGAGGAGTGGTTTACTGGGTAATAGTAGCCAGGTGCATAGGATGTCCATTGACAGCAGAGCCTGCAATAGGAGGGAACTGCATGGAAAGGGTCACTTTATAATTGGAATTAAAAAACAAGTCAATGAAAGGGACTGCAGGTCCAGAGTCAAGCATGGTGGATGGGGAGACTTTGACATCATTCCATTCAATAGAGACAGGAACAAAGAAAGAGTCTTTTCCAGTAGGATATGGGTGCAGGAGCTTTTCACCTTATTAGCACAAGACTTGGCAAACTTTGGAAGCTGATACAGGTGGGCCACTGTAGTTCAAGGAAACCAGGAGTAGACTCTTTCAAACCTTTTGACCCTCTGCATCTGTCTCTCTCTCTTCTACTGTCAAGGTTGAGCGTAATCGATATAAACTCTCCAAATTTGTTTGGACAGGCCATCATAAAAGGTTATAGTGAGAGCCTCGCTAGACCAGTTCACCTCAGTGGCAATAGATGATCCCATGTCTCAACTGTAATGAAACATCCACTGTCACTGCAAAAAAGCACTTATAGCGGAAGTTCTTAATCACTTAGCAAGAAGTTGAGCCCCAAGCTAAGGGAGGAGGGTCAGGTATAGGCAGATGTAAATAGTCTTTGAGGTAGCAAAGCCCTACAAGAATCGCCACATGCCAGAATAGGTAATTCTCCAGGTAAATGCCAGGAGAGGTCCACCGAAGGCCAAGTCAGTTGTGTAGAGCAGGTAGTTAGCCAGTGCTGAGTTTGTTACACTTAATGGGTAGCCTAAGTGATGGCAGATGATAGATAGGTACTGAGTCAATGTGGCAAGGTACAGCTATAGGCAGGGTGTATTCAGGCGTTACAGCAATGGAGGCAATAACTCCAACAGGACAGTCAGGATAGCTGGGTCGGAACACAAAGCGGGTAGTCATAGAAGCCAAGGGTCAAAAGCACAAGTGGGTAGTCAGAAAAGTCAAATTGGTACACGGATATCACAAGCTGAGGTGCAGAATCACAAGGCAGAAGTAGTCAGGCAGGCAAAGGGTCGAAAATCCGAGATCTGGAACACAAACTACTGAACGCAGCATAAGACCACAACAGAGTGACTGAGAGCAGCAGTACTCTGAAACCCCGCCTCCTACCCACGTCATGGCTGCGCCTCCAGACGTCCATCAGACCCACGGCTCCAGCCGTGAAACTTAGCCACACCCCCCATGGATCTGCTGGGAGGACAGGTAAGTGATTCCCTCTGGGGACTCCTGTGCCAATGGGCAACCCTTAATTTGCCTGTCATGGAATCCCCAGACCTGACTTTCCATCTCCCATGCCGGCGGTAGAATTTCCAACCGCCAGAGGGGAGAGACCGGGATGGAGTCTTGGGTACCCGTGAACTGCAAGCAGACATCCGCTCGCCAGTGATGGGAAACGAGACCATGACAGTTATTTCTCTCTGACATACAATGAATCTCTAATATAAGCCTATTATTGAGAAACACTAACCTTTTTCAAACTACAATTAGACCTAGTGAGACTTTTTTCCCTTCTGGAATAACAAATGTGGTTTAGTAGGGAGGTTGAACTTGATATAAAATATATAAAAATGTAATTCCTGTTTGGCCTACAAATAATTTAAGCAAGACCATCTAATTTAAAGTGGTTCTGCTTCAAGGTCCAATTTTGAGATCCTACACTGTGGCTGCCCTAATGAAGTGTGAACAAGCCAATGGGCCAAATAATGTATTCCCATTAGGATCTCACGCTCCCCTAAGTTCTCTTCCAAGAAATTCTATAATAGCCTTTTTTTCTTTCTGAAAAAACATTTAATGATTTTTTTAAGAACTAAAGAATGCAAAATTCAATATCAGGCCTTCTACTTGAAGCTCTTTTATTGCTTCCCAGATACTTTATGAAGTGTCAGGAAACTCTGACCTGAGTCTATGTTTAAGGAACATAATTTTGTACTTCATATAAACTTAAAAGCTATATTTTTATACATCAGATACTTCCATAGTGGATGCCTCCCTCAGAGAGTGTTACTTGAATTGTTCAAATTTATCACAAGGATTTGCATAAAGTCTTTATTACTTACTCAGCACTTAAGATATCTCGCTGATGATTAGGTACTGGTTTAGATCATTAATTCTATTTTCTTTTTTAAAAAAAAGGAAAATGTTCACACACACATATCTTCCATATGTGCACTACTTTCCATCCAAGTGCCAATTTTCCTAAGTGCCACTGTTCACCAAGGGAGTTCACCAAGGAGGACAACAAGGAAGGACAAAGAGGCTCCCTGCAATCAATACTCCACTGAACTGTCATCAAGTATTGCCTACTGCCTATTGTGTTTGCTCCAGCACCATTCAATTCCCATTACCATCTTTCTCCAGTTACCATGCTCATAATCTTTTTGTTCCTCCTTTCACTCTTATCCCTTATTAGTAGAACAGTTATCTCTTTCCAGCCACCAGCACCTCCACACTATGTCTGCATTGCACATCATCACTTTCTTCTCCCCTTCTCTCAGTCCAAGTACTTTTCAACTTCACCTCCTCCCTTTCACCCACCTCCCCTCACTCCCAGCAATCTCCCTCAGTCCTATTCCCAACTTCTCTTACTTCTTTTAGCAGCTGGTGGTGCTGGTGGTGCTCTCTAGCACAACCTCTCCCATTCAACATTCCAGAAACTTCAAAAATCTTGTCAACCCCCCCCCCTTTTACCTTTGCATTCTGGAACGCATGTTCTGCAACAAACTAACAGCCTTACACGACCACTTTGATCCCATCTTCTTACATATTGCAGTTATATACCGCCCCCCTGGCCATTAACGCCCTCCCATACTCCTTTAGCTCACCTTTCGTAGTCCCTGTTCTGCGATACACTAGTGTAGTTGGTCCATCCCTAACATCGGCACTTTTACAGTTTACCTTTTACCTATTGTGTAATACACTCTAACTCCTTCGTAAGCTCCATTGAGCAGGGCCATCCTCACTTGTTGTTTCTGTATGTCATATTGTTATGTTACATACTACTTTTTATGTCCTGTCTACCCATTGTACAGTGCTACAGAATTTCATGGCGCTTTATAAAACAATAAATAATAATAACCATGATGATTTCCCTTCACAATTGGAATATGTCCAGCAGTTTTACCAGCTTAGCATTGTCAGGAAAGAGCAGAACCCTAATATACCCATCTATTTAGGCTTGCGGCCAAAAAGCCATACCTCTGATGTGGAAAAAAGACCAAGTAACTCAACTATTCACAGAAGCACAAGAACTTTGGTACATAAAAATAGCAGCAGGTGATCTGGACTGATGAGTAAAATTGTAAATATTTGGCTGTAGCATAAGGCAGTTGTTCGCCTAAGGGCTGAGGAATTAGTGTTTGCAGGCAGCAGTAAGGCATTGTGGAAATTCCTTGAAAGTTCCAGGTGGGCCATTTGGCCAAGTTTTGGAGAAGTTTAGGCAGATATTTATCCATCTTGCAATACCATAAGGGAGCAATCTAATTGCCCCCAAATATATTCTGCAGCATGATACATTCATCCAATCATACAGCCAACGTCATTAAGAATAATAAAGAAGAACAAGGAGTCCTGGAAGTTATGGTATGGCCCCTGAACATCATTGAGTCTGTCTGAGATACATTAAGTGAGAGACGCAAGTGAGGCTGCCTAAATTCACTGAATAACAAGTTGGAGAGCTCTTTGTTCCCAGTATGATATGGTTAATAGAGCCAGCCCCTTCCAGGTAAACGTAATGAACCGGAGAGCAGTCGCAACCGCCACTGCAAGTGATTTTGCCACTCGCAAGATGGCTGAGCCTCGAGCTCTTATTTTTCAGGTTTTGAACTTTCAAGATAAAACAAGAATATTTGAAGCATACTGTAAAATCCGAGACCTTCGTTACCAAGGGCATTGATTACTACTCTTTCAAGACTTCTCTTCTGCCGTTGCAGCAAAACATCGGAAGTATTCCCAAGTCTGCACGGAATTATACAATAGGAAAGTAAAGTTTGTCTTACTATACGCGGCAAAGTTGAGAGTGCACTATGATGGTACCTCCTTCTTATTCGACTCCCCAGAGGACGCTAGAAGTTTTCTTGCTGATGATCTGGGTCCATCGACGGATGTGCAGGCACCACAGGGGGGCACTGTGTCCCTCCCTCTTGCTCCTTCCTCTTCTCTTTCTCCCCTCTCTACCTCTGTTACTGCCAAGTAATGCCTGCCACACATCACTTGTTCCATGGAAACTGCTATGGTTTTTTCTCTGCTGTTTAAGAGTTTTTTGTTTTGTTGGTTTTTTTGGTGCGTTTGTTCTCGCATCATAGGTTGGGTTAAAATGTGGGAAAAAACACCTTCATCTCGTGGATCCCTGGCGGCATGCCCATCCTGTCGACAAGCAATATATGTTTTACTCCCATCCTCACGACTCCTTCTCTAGACTGGATTATTTTTTTTGTCCCGGAGCCTTTGGTATATAGGGTCAAGGATATTCAAATTTTTCCTATTGCTATATCCGATCATGCTCCGATAGGGTTGGACCTTATGCTTACAACCCCAGGCCATTCTCCTATAGTTAGGGATTCCCCTCCAATCTCTTCCACTCCGATAACTTCCGGTCCTTTCTGGAAAGGGAATGGCTTGATGATAATCTAACTATGTTGATGATAATCTAACCCATGTTGACGATATTAGTTTGTTTTGGGAAGCGTCTAAACCTGTGTTGCGAGGGCACATTATAAACTATGTGGCGGGTCATAGAAGAGAGGCTGAGGAACATCTTTCCCAAGCTTATTCTAACCACATATTAACCAAATCTGCTGAATCCAAAAAGGTCTATAGGGGTGCTAAGGCATTATATGATACATGGGCCACTGAGAAGGCTCAGATTTTCTATGCTTATTTGCGGAATCTGTATTTTCGCTGGGGAAATAGGGCAGGGGAAACTCCTGGCTAACCAAAATTGTATGGGGCGCAGGTGCATATAAAGGGAAAAAAAGAAACAACACAATATAGTGTAGATGGTATGTTCAATGTGGTGATCAAGTGATATATTGCACTCCCAAATAAAGGAGGTGATTCCAACCCATCAGTATGGACTATGTAAAAGCTTTAATGTTCTTCATATGAAAATCTAAAAAACAAACTTAAAATAGTGCAGTATCTAAGGTAAAATACAGGTGTACCAATAAGAATGCACTCACAATTTTTCATGCCCAAAAGTGCATATGCAGGCGTTTGGTATAAAAGTCCACCATCGGATTGCTGATATTTGCTGATATTTACACCAATTGATTTCCTGAAGAAGGGGCGAAACGTGTAGAAAGACTCAATTGGACTTCATTTGGTGGACTTTTATACCAAACGCCTGCATATGCACTTTTGTGCATGAAAAATTGTGTGTGCATTCTTATTGGTATACCTGTATTTTACCTGAGATACTGCACTATTTTAAGTTTGTTTTTTAGATTTTCATATGAAGAACATTAAAGCTTTTACATAGTCCATACTGATGGGTTGGAATCACCTCCTTTATTTGGGAGTGCAATATATCACTTGATCACCACATTGAACATACCATCTACACTATATTGTGTTGTTTCTTTTTTTCCCTTTATATGCACCTGCGCCCCATACAATTTTGGTTCGCTTGTATCTTTACACTTTGAGGAAGAGTGTCGTTTGGGCAGCTGCGGTCCATATTTGGGAAGTATTATTTAGCTTATTATATTATTTTATTTAGTATTTACCACATTTCACCACAGTAGCACGTAATTTTGTTTTTTTTCACGGTGTTATTCGAAACTCCTGGCTAACCTGGTCTCCTGTTCTAAATATAAGAAGCAGTTTGTTTCCCACCTGAAGGATCATAACCAGACTCGGACCGCGTCCCCTACAAAAATGACCCAATTATTTGTTGACTATTTTCGTAGTTTCTATACTGCAGAGCCTGTCGATATTAATGCGGTGCTTGAGACTTTCCGCCTAGCGCAAATTCCTAAACTCACCCAACAGGATAGGGATTTACTGAAAGCCCCTATCTTTTTGCAGGAAATCCTTTCTATTATTAAATCTCTACCAACTCACAAGACGCCGGGGCCTGATGGCCTCAGTGCGGAATACTATAAAATTTTGGCACCTCACTTGTTGCCTCATCTCCATGAATTATACAATCACCTCCTCGCGGGTGAGATGCCCCCGAGAGACTTCAATCTTTCTAAGCCTAATAGGGATCCTGAGTTGATGTCTTCCTACCGTCCAATTTTCCTCCTTAACCAGGATTTTAAGATCTTGACTGGTTTCATCCTCCCTTTCTCAGCTTTATAAGTTAAATATCCCTCCACTCTTCCAGCAAGTTGACAGTTTATTTAAAACCTGGGCTAAGTTTCCACTTTCCTTCACGGGTAGATGTCATTTGTATAAGATGGCCACGTTCCCTAAGCTTCTTTATCCTATTCATATGCTTCCGATGACTCTACGACGGGCTGATGTGCATAATCATCATCGATCTCTCCAGAGCTTCCTGTGGGGCGGTAAACGGTCTCAGATTGCGCTAGTAAAATTGCAACAACCTGCCTCTAACGGAGGGTTAAATATCCCACATTTACTTAATTATAATTTGGTGGCCAATTACAGATATGCGATTCATTGGATTTTGAATAGACACCGTTTTGCTACCTCTGGGCTGGAGTCACAACTTTCTCCTGATAGTAAGTTAGCCTCTCTCCTGCACCTCCCTAAACACCTATGGCTGCCGGATTTATGTTCAAACCCACTGTTGTACCATACGTACAGGGCGTGGACTCAGTTGCGGAAACGTTTGGGACTGGGATTCTTCCATACTATATATATGCCCTTGGTTCGTAATCCCTGATTCCAACATGGTCATTCTGCTCCCATTTTCAAGAGACAGGAGATCGAGGGTGGTCACCTCATGGCTGATTTTCTCTGTCCAACTACCTCTCGTGTCCTTACATGGCAACAATTTTGTGAGAAATTCTCTTCCCTTTCTGTACATCTGTTATATTACTTGCAACTTTACAGTTATGTTGTCACCTAGAGATCACAACAATCCTTTTGATAATCTGACACTCTGTAATTCCCCTGCCCCCCTTACAATGTCCTTCCTATATGGACACATTCAACCTCTTATCACTTGGGGATCCTTAAGGCGAGCCTATCCGCTTGGAGGAAAGATCTCCCAGAAGTAGAACTGGACACACTGGTTGAAGCCACGGTGTTAAATTCTAAACTCTTGGTGTCCAGTTCCTATAGTTAAACGTTTTTGAAAATTCTCCATCGTGCGCACATGACTCTGAAGCTCTATTTAGCTGCTGGATTGGGCGATTGTTCTAACTGTTTTAAATGTGCAAAGGCAGATGCAGATCTTTATCATGGCCTCTGGGCCTGCCCATACATCGCCACCTTTTGGAAAGCCGTTTATCACTATATAATCACTGTTTAAGGTATTACTTTCCATTTGACTGCGGAGTGGGCCCTTTTTGGAATTTTACCACCTTTAGATGTCCGTCCTTATACTGCCGGAGACCTCTTGATTACCATATCAGCGGTTAGTAAAAAAGCTATTTTGGCCCAGTGGATACAGCCTACCCTGCCCCTTCTTGACATGGCTGTGGGCCGGTTACATTGTATTTTCGCTTGGACTGGCTGGAGGCCACCATGCATAAGGAAGTGAAGGCCAAATCCTTCTTCCGGAAGTGGTCTTCATTCATTACTGTTATTGATGATTCCATTAAACTGTCTCTCTACAATGCGTTTAAGTCCACTGGTTGGTATTGCCTTCAGACGCTGAGGGGGTCCTTTCCGATACCAGGGTTCCGACCTGCTCTGGCTACGGCTAGGGATTGTGTTGGGGCTGAGTTCTCACAGGTTTACTTATCTTTTTATGTGTTTTATTCAGTCTTCTTTACCCATGTTCGTATTAACTCCCTGGTTCCCTCCCTAGGTCTATCTCTTTAATTGGTGGCTGTTCCGTTGGGACTATCAGGATTCTCTCATACTGGTGCCTTATGCAGCTTGTGTGTTGTTGCAGTTCATTTCATGATTTTAATACCTGTGCTTTTCGTGCCCTGTATGCTGCTGATACACGTGTATTGTACCTCCCTATTACGCCTGGGTTACCTGCTCTTTGCACTTTATGTACCAGATCCCTTTATATTTTTCTTGTACCTGTATTGTTCGTAGTTACAAAAATGTACCTTCTCTGCCTTATATAATTTTGGTATGTGTATACCATATTTGTGTACTGTATTTTGGTTTGCCTTATTCTTTTTCTGTACTTCAACTGTACTATATCCTCTTTGAATAAAATGTTTTTTTTAAAAAAAAGTGGTAACATTTAAAAATAATTATGCATCAGAGGAACCATCCAGTTCCAGCAAAATGTAAAAAAAACCCAAAAGTGCTAAAATTAGCACTTTATCTTCCCATAAATCTTGACATGGAAAGAGTTAAAGTAAAAGCATTACAAATACCGAAGGGGTGTCTAAGTTTTAAAAAATGACACATAGGGGCAGTAGGACCAGATGTAAAAGTTCCAAGTTAAAAAATGCACACTTTCTAAATGTGGAGTTTTACATCCCAAACAACCTGACAAACCCATGCATGGGTGGTATCGCTGTACCCGGACATGTTGCCGAACACATACTGGGGTCTTGTTTGAAAGTGACATATACCAGGAGCTGTAAATCCATACCTGAAGTGCCATTTTAATGATAAAAAAACACAAAATAAATTACTACCACAAAGTTTGACAAAGGGTGGTAGTAGAAATAGTGCATGGAAAAGGTTAAAATATCAGCGTTTGAAATACCTTGAGGTGTCACGTTTTCAAAAATATATGGTTTGATGGGGTAAATTGTATTGGCCAGCTTCAAAGATACCTGAAATAGAACATGGGGCAAAATGACCAGCTTTGGGAAAAAATGGTTTTAAAATAGCAAAACATTGCTTGTACTTACTGCCCAATAACTTGCAGAAAAAAGCAATATCATATTTTATTATTGTTTTTATAGGAAATTATAAAATATGATAAAAAATGGTATCTGAAGCCCGTCTTGTCCTGATAAAAACAATAAATAACTTGTGTGGGTACACTAAATGAGTGAGGAGAAAATTACATCTAAACACGAGCACCGCAAAAGTGTTAAAACAGCCTCGGTCCAAAAGGATACAAAAGGTAAAAAACAGCCTGGTCCTTAAGGAGTTAAGGGGTTAATTGCATGTTAATCAAATCTGCAATTTTATTATTTTATCATAAAAACAAAATAATTTTTTTTGTTTTTCAACTTTTTTGATCCATTTGTTTTTGGACAACAAGCATTTTGGGTTCGGAGAAAATCAGAGAGGATTTTACATTTGGAAACAAAGTTTATTGTCACTCACTCTCGTTCACTCGAATGTAAAATGTCCTCTGATTTTCGTCTAAACTGAAAGGTCAGGAAACTAAATTTGTTGTTCGAAAACTAATAGACAAAAAACAAAACCAAATTGTTTTGGTCAAATACACATGGAGACAAATTGTTGCTTTTGTTTATTTGTCTCATTTTAAGACAAGGGGTTATGGGTTTAACTACAGAGACGGCAGTCTCAGCATTGTGTTTTTTGTGTGTAAGTTTATGCAGTGGCAGGATATTCAGGCAGAATTCTTAACACCTCCATTTGTGAATAGTGATGGGAAGTTCGGATCATTAAAGTGAATCGGATCATTTCGATTCGTTCACTGAAATGATCCGATTCATGATCCGAATCTTCGGATCACTCAGTGTGACTCACAGGAGTTACTGTTTTCCAGTAACTCCGTGCAGCACACTAACGATTGGCCCCGCCCCTTTCATTATGAATCCTCCCCCCTGCCTCCAGTGATGTCACTGTAAGATCCGGATCACTGTAAGATCCGGATCATTGTAAGATCCGGATCATTGTAAGATCCGGATCTTTGACCGACTCTCTGCCTTCATTGGCATTCTAATCAGTCAGATAATATCACCATAATAATATGTTATAAATCTGTTATAAATAATACATTAAAAATCACTGCCCCCAGGATTTACATTCCCCTTTACCTGCAACTGCACCTTAAGCTAACTTTATTAAATTAATTAAATTAACCCTCACCATTAAATTAACCCTAAACACCCCATCAACCATGTCTGCCCCTAAAATTAACCCTTAACACCCCATCAACCATGACTGCCCCTAAAATTAACCCTTAACACCCCATTACGCATAACTGCCCCCAAATTAATCCTAAACACCCCATTAAGCATAACTGCCCCCAAATTAACCCTAAACACCCCATTAAGCATAACTGCCCCCAAATTAACACTAAAGACCCCATTAAGCATAACTGCCCCCAAATTAACCCTAAACACCCGATTAAGCATAACTGCCCCCAAATTAACCCTAAACACCTCATTAAGCATAAATGCCCCTAAATTAACACTAAAGACCCCATTAAGCATAACTGCCCCCAAATTAGCCCTAAACACCTCATTAAGCATAACTGCCCCTAAATTAACACTAAAGAACCCAATAAGCATAACTGCCCCTAAATTAACCCTAAACACCCCATTAAGCATAACTGCCCCTAAATTAACACTAAAGACCCCATCAACCATACCAATTTATTAGGTAATTTATCTGGAGTACATGCAATTAATTTAGGGGCAGTTATGGTTAATGGAGTATTTAGGGTTAATTTCAGGGGCCGTTATGGTTAATGGGATCTTTAGGGTTAATTTCAGGGGCTGTTATGGTTAATGGGATCTTTATGGTTAATTTCAGGGGCAGTTATGGTTGATGGGGTATAAGGGTTAATTTTATGCTGATGACTGAGTGTTAATTTAATTAATTTAATAAAGTTAACTGTAGGTGCACTTATAGGTAAAGGGGGGCAAATTTAGGGGAATCTAAATCCTGGGGGCAGTGTGAACATTATTAATGTATTTATTTATAAAAGTATGGTATCAGTAATATTCTCTGAGTGATTCAAATCTCTGTAAGATTCGGATCCTTGTAAGATCCGGATCCCTGTAAGATTCGAATCATTTGAATCATTCGACTCTTCGGATCATTCGACTCTTCGGATCATTCGACTCTTCGGATCATTCGACTCTTCGGATCATTCGACTCTTTGAACTACTCTCTGACTCTATGAGTCATCGTTCCTCTGTGAATTAATGAGCTGTAACCTGACCCCAGAGTCTGTGTCTGAGTGCTCTGCAGATGACTCACAGCTCTAGGATCAGGTTACAGCTGAATGATTCACAGACTGAACCGCTACAAATGAATCGTTCAGTCTACTGAACCGATTCATCCGGATCACTAAAAAGAACCGGATCAAATGAACGATTCGTTCATGATCCGTACATCACTATTTGTGAAAGGATGAAGCGGAGTAAAGAAGTAAGTGGATTCAAGGTGGCCTGTTTAAGGGGAGTTGTTAGTTAAGTTATTGAATGTTTTCACCACAGTTTGTTTTTCTAAATATAAAGTGGTGCTTTTTCATTTAGTGTTTTCTGTTGAGTTTCGCTAGCAGGATTGTTTAATGCAGGCCTTTTTTCTCTTTCCATCCTGGCTCCTTTTTATCCATAGGGATGTGTCATCATTATCACCTCATAAATTGATAAGTGGTTTTAAAAAAGTTTTAGCTAATTTGGGTTTCGATCCCTGTGAATTTGCAACACATTCCTTCTGAATTGGTGGTGCAAAAGAGGCAGCAGTTTTGGGCAGGAACATCATTATGGGGGCTACTGAGGCTGAAGTCCTGAATCTCAACTGCATAGCAAAAAATGGAAACTCTAGGGCTAAAATATGATTTATGGACTAAAAAATAGTTTAGCACCAGTCTCCATTTGGGGGTATGGGCCAGTTGGAGAGATCCGATCTCCCTCTAACTGGCCTCAAACACAGGGAGCGCAACATCTGCTACCTCCCATAACAGAGTATGACATCATATCCCGGCGCTTAGCACCAGTGGCTTACCTGTAGGGGCGGTCAGTGTATGTGTGTGTGGATGTGAGCAAGAATGTGTGTGTTTCGGCATAGATGTGTAAAAGGGCATCTGTAAAAGTGTGTGCCAGTGAATATGTTAGTTAAAGGAAAGATGAGGAAGGGTGCCAAATATAAAAGTGAATAAGAGGAGAGAATGGGAGAAAGAAGAGAGATAATGATGGGGACAAAAAAGAGAGATAAAGAGAAATAATATAGATTAAGATATAGGAGAAAGCAAGAGATTATGAAAGATTATGAGAAAGGGGAGAGAAAGTGCGTGCATGTAAGGGCAAGTGTAAGCCAGGGTGTTTATGCGTAAGAGCAAGTGTGATTGCGCGTGTGTGTATGTGTTTATGGATATGCATTTGTAAGGGTAGAGTATGTATGTATTTTGACATTACTGCTTTGGGTCTAAAAGGTGAATGAATAACTGGTCCGCCTGAGTCAGACTGAGAGGAGACCAGAAACTCAGAGAGGAGACCACTGTGGGTGCAAGATAAGTCCTGTGTCTGTGTGTAATATGAGTGCTAGGACAAATATATATATATATATATATATATATATATATATATACACATAGTTGTGTGAAAAAGTCCATCCTTAGCAGGTCTAAAAATTTGTTAACTAGAACCTCAAATGAACAAAACATGGCATACATGATTACATGTCATGATTTTTTCAACAAAAATATAGCCAAAATGGAAAAGTCATGTGTGAAAAACTAGTATACTAGTACACACCTTTAGTAGCAATATCTTGAAGTAATCCTTTTCTGTATGACTTTATCAGTCTTTCACATCCTTGTGAGCCATAAGATTATGACCACTGACAGGTGAAGTGAACAACACTGATAATCTTGTTATCATGGCACGTGACAAAAACCTTTGTATTCCGCGAATATTCGCCCGTTCCTGTCTTCTTTTCGGGCGAATATTCGTGGACATTCATCGTGCTCGTTTCATCTTCGTTTTCTCCCGGCTGCGTAGCAGGGGTTAATACGGGGGTTAAGAACACATCGGAGCAGCAGCAGCAGCAGATGCGTTCGCGCCGTGAAGGTACGTGTGTGCGACTCTATTGGTCGCCGGAAGGGGGCTGGTCTGGCATCAACAAATGAATTGCAGAACTGCAGAATGCACCTCATTCGTTGATGGCAGGCGAGCCCCCTGCCGAAACGACCAATAGAGTTGCACACACGTACCGAGGTGTACTGTACACAAAATGACCTAGACAAATGCTCCAAGGAACTTGGCCTCCTTTTTATCATACACAGTCACACATCCATAGATGTTTAATAAAAGAATAGGGATTATTTTACATTTTTAAATTGATTTTGGACCACTTGTAATACATGCCTAACATTTGCTACCTATTTATAATGGTATACTTTGCAACAACCCAACTTTTACTGGACAGGACTGGAAAAATCAGGACTGTCCATGAAAATGTTGGGTGTGTTGGCAGGTATACGAATGGAAAAATGTTGGACAAGAACTAAAAAATAGCTTAGGGTTAATGTACGGTTATTTTTAAGATTATTAGCAGTGCACTGTTTTGGTTAAAGATGTATTATGTCTAAATAATAATTTAATTTTAATGGGTTTATTTAATTTTATTTTAAAGTTATATTTATTATTTTTTACTTTATTATATTTATTTAATGTTGTAGTGCTACCCTACCCAGCTATACCTATGTGCACTAGCATACCTAGTTTAGCTAAATTTGATGGGACAGGAAAAAAGCAGGACTGTCCCTGAAAAAGTTGGCTCTGTTAGCAGGTATGTGGATGGAAAAATGTTATAGGGTGAAGTGTGAGTTATAGCGTTAATGCTAGTGAGTGTAGAAGTGAAGGCCAGGGCAAATAACAGGAGGAAAGGTCCTTGTGATTTGTGAATTGTACATGTGTGTGTTATGTCACTGTGTTATATGTGTTATGTGTGTTATGTGTTATGTCACTGTGTTATATGTGTTATTGTGTGTGTTATGTTTGGTAGGTTGTGTATCAGACGGAAAAAAATTAAATGGAAATGGAAAAGGCGAATGAGTTGGCAATCGACGACCCACTCACCTGTTTCACCCCAGGGCAAAGCATCCAAACAACTGTCAGTCCTAGACGTTTGGCAGCGGACTTCCAAAGCTCAGACACTAGGCCCTAGCGTAAGCTGGCTACTCCGGCGGAGGTAGCAGGCGTTGCCACACCGCAAACAGACGCAGCCAGGGGGGAGAAACTACCCTTACCATTAGGGACATTTTGGGCATGACTCTAGCCAGGAAGCGAACTGGCAAAGAAGAGACGCTGGCACCACCACCACCACCACCAGCAGCATTGAAAAATGGAAAAGGCGAATGAGTGGGCAATTGGCGACCCACTCACCTGTTTCACCCCAGGGCGAAGCATCCAAACAACTGTCAGTCCTAGACGTTTGGCAGCGGACTTCCAGAGCTCAGACACTAGGCCCTAGCGTAAGCTGGCTACTCCGGCGGAGGTAGCAGGCGTTGCCACACCGCAAACAGACGCAGCCAGGGGGGAGAAACTACCCTTACCATTAGGGACATTTTGGGCATGACTCTAGCCAGGAAGCGAACTGGCAGAGAAGAGACGCTGGCACCAGCAGCATTGAAAAATGGAAAAGGCGAATGAGTGGGCAATTGGCGACTCACTCACCTGTTTCACCCCAGGGCAAAGCATCCAAACAACTGTCAGTCCTAGACATTTGGCAGCGGACTTACAGAACTCAGACACAAGGCCCTAGCGTAAGCTGGCTACACCGGCGAAGGTAGCAGGCGTTGCCACACTGCAAACAGACGCAGCCAGGGGGGAGAAACTGCCCTTACCATTAGGGATATTTGAGGCATGACACTAGCCAGGAAGGGAACTGGCATTAATGAGACGCTGGCACCACCAGCAGCAGCAGCAGCATTGGGAAAGTTGAATGAGTGGGCAATTGACGACCCGCTCACCTGTTTCACCCCAGAGCAAAGCATCCAAAGACTGTCAGTCCTAGGCGTTTGGGAGCGGACTTACAGAACTCAGACACTAGGCCCTAGCGTAAATTGGCTACATCGGCGGAGGTAGCAGACGTTGCCACACTGCAAACAGACGCAGCCAGGGGGAGAAACTACCTTAAACATTTTGGACATTTGAGGCATGACACTAGCCAGGAAGCGAACTGGCAGAAAAGAGACGCTGGCACCACCAGCAGCAGCAGCAGCATTGGGAAAGTTGAATGAGTGGGCAATTGACGACCCGCTCACCTGTTTCACCCCAGGGCAAAGCATGAAAGTCTGTCAGTCCATGGCATTTGGGGGCAGACTTCCAGAACTCAGACACTAGGCCCTAGGGTAAATTGGCTACACCGGCGGAGGTAGCAGACGTTGCCACACCACAAACACGTGCAACCAGGGGGAGAAACTACCTTGAACAATTTAACTTGCCAAGAGCTGGGTAACCCAACTTGGGCAGATTGAATTTAAGAAAGGCAATCTGCTCCATCAGATGAGGTGCCATGCGTGAGCGCTGTGGACTCAGTATGTTTACAGTCATAGAAAACACGCGCTCACTTTGAACAGTGGTTGGCGGACATGATAGAAGCTGCTGCGCAACCCATGAGAGTGCAGGCCACACACTCTTCTTTTCATCCCAGTAGCTAAGAGGATCAACATTAGGTGCAGAAGGAACTTCACAGAGGTAAAGTTTGACCATTTCAGCAGCACTACTCTCCTTTCTGCTGCTAGCTCTGTCAGATTGTCCAACTATACTCCACTCAGCTGTGTTGTTGTGATGCTTGTGGCACTGCTGCTGATGCTGCTGCTAGGCGTAGCAGACCACATAATTTCTTCCTCCTCCTGCACCTCTCCCTCCTTGGACAGCATTCCCATTTTACGCTGCCAGTCACGCACCTTGTTGACCAATTGCTCCCGGTAGCTACTGAGAACATTGAATTTCAAAGCTAGCTTTCCCTTAATTCTTGGATCACAAAGGCACGCTAGCATCATTTCGGGACTCTCTTCCATGCGTTTGCGAAGGTGTACTTTTAGCAGATCCTTCAGCTTCCTGACTGTGGCTGCTACGTCAGGATGTAGAGTGCCACCTTGAACAGCCTCACGGTTTTCAAGGAACACATCCATCTTGCTGCCTAGATGGCAGAACACTGGGATTACCTGGGCCAGACTGGCAGTGTTTGAGCTTAAATTTTCAGTGGCATCATTGAATGGTTTAAGGACTGCCACTAGCTGGGCGATCGCTGTCCAATCCTCCCTATTCAATGGAGATGTAATCCCATTATTATGCTCTGAGGCAAGATTATGAGGCAAGATTATGGCTGCTCCAAAATCCTCTCCAGCATGTCTAACGTGGAGATCCACCGTGTACTGACATTCTGACGTAGGCAGTGTACAGGAAGACCTGACCTCTCTTGCTCTTCCCTCAAAAGTTGGCTAGCCTTAACACTATGGTGAAAGTTCCCAGCAATCTTTCTGCAGCGGGACAGAACTACTGCTGCCACATTAGTTCCTTCTGACATTGCTGCCTTCTCTACAAGATGGATGATGTGGGCTGCACAGCGCACACCAACAATATGACCATCTCTTTGACCATATTGACCAGCGTTTTCACCATATTGGCACCTCCGTCAGTTACCACAAAACCAACTTCAACATTGGTGCCTGCCTCTGCTCCCACCCAAAGGCTAAACATTTTCCTCATCGCATGCAGAATATTTTGTTAAGTGTGCTTTTCATCCATCACTTCTGCATGGAGAAGAAATGATCGGTAGCCTGCTGCAGCAGCTTCCTTGGGCACACCGGGCTGCCACCAGTGTGCTGTCAAAGAAAGAAAGGCATGCTGCCCACTAGGTGCACTCCACAAATCTGTTGTGAAATGAACACACTGACCAACAGCCTTGGAAAGCTCCTCTTTCACTGCTGAAACACAGGACCGATACAATGAGGGGACAATGTTCCTGCTGAAAGTGGAACGTGACGGAACTGTATATTGTGGAGCCACAGCCGCCATCAATTGTTTGAAAGGCTCCCCTTCAATCATAGAGAAGGATGCCTCTCCAACAGCAATGAACTGACCAATAAGTTGCGTTACTTTATTGGCCTGCTATTTGCACATTGACCTTTTGGATTGGAATGCCACAAATTGTTCCAGGGTGGGCTGGGCATGCAGTGCTCCAACCTGCCTTGGTCTCTGGCTGTCAGCACTAGCTGCTGCTGCTGCTATTGGCTCAGAAGCAGCAGTTGGGGTTTTTTCACGGCCACCAGCTATGCTGCCAGCACTAAGTTTTACTTCTGCATCTTTCCCCAATAGCACAGCGTTGTGTTGAGTGCTGAGGTGATGCTTCATGCTAGCACTGGTAAAATGGCCAGACACTACGAAGGAATGAGATCGCTTTGGTTTGGGAAAACCCCTCTGAGTCTTGCTGCTAATTTGGCTCTGCTTGGTACCTTGCATGCTGCTTGTGGATGGGGAAGATGCTGCTTGGGGCAAAAGGCACTTATTTTTACTCACTGGGCTAGTAGAAGTACTAGTTGTGCTACCCTTTAACTTTGAACTTGCTTCTGGTGCTTTAGGCTTTCCGTAAAAAAAATATAGAGCTTGTGGGCCTAGCCGCACCAATACTGCCTGCTTTTGGTGCCTTTCCTTAACTTGATGATCCTTTAAGCAATGCTTCCCCAAATGATAAGCGAGAGCTTGGCCTACTTGGGCGACTAGACTGACTCAAAGGCTGCATCTTAGAACTGGTGGTGGTGCTGGTGGTGGTGGTGGTAGATGGAGCTTGTCCCTCCTTAGTCCCAAAAGGAGGATCCATTTAAAATGTTGTGTTGTGTGTGTAGTGTAGTGTTTAAAAAAATTAAAAAAAAAAAAAAAAAAAAGGGGGATAAAAAAATTGAAGACTTTGAATTTACACGGGCCTAAGAGCCTATCCTACTACTATGCTAAACCTAAAGCTATATTAGTATTCTAGTCTAACTCTAGGCAGACGCTCTCAAGCCCACTAAGCTAAAGTGAGGTTAAGTTATATATAATATTATATTATTAATAGATTAGAATTACTTATATTATGGATTATAGATAGAATATAGATTATGAATTAGAAAGAATTACTTATATATATTATAGATTATGAATTAGAATTTATTATATTATGTTATATAATAAATATTGGAAGAATTACTTATATTATGGATTATAGATAGAAGAATATAGAAGAATATAGATTATGAATTAGAATTTAGAATTACCGTATTTGCTCGATTATAAGACGACCCCCCAAAATCAAAATATTAATTTAGGAAAAAAACAAAAAGCCTGAATATAAGACTACCCTACAGGAAAAAAGTTTTACTAGTAAATATTAATTCATGTAAACTAATTTTCATATTTAATAAAGCTATGATTGAGAAAAATATATTTTTTATTTCCTTTTATTTGCCAACCTGCCCCCCCCAGTTATGCACATCTGCGCCCAGGCTTGCCACTCTGCCCCCAGAAATGCCTTATACCCCCCTATTTGCCCCTCTGCCCCATGATGTGCCTTTTAACCCCCTATATGCCCCTCTGCCCCATGATATGCCTTATACCCCTATATGCCACTCTGGCATATAGGGGGTTAAAAGGCATATCATGGGGCTGAGTGGCATATAGGGGGTTAAAATGCATTTCTGCATTTATATATATATATATATACTGCTAACAGCAATCACACTCCTATCAAGCCAAGGCAGCCAGTACATGCTGGAACCTGGGGATGATAGGAGTGTGAGTACAGCCTCCCTATGCCATGCTACCACCCCCACCCCCCTTACACATCCATGCTATCACACACACACACTCATTCACAAACATTTAAATACTCATTCATTCCATTTATCACACATACACACACACGCTCAAACCCCCCACCCCCTTACCTGAACTGCAGATCTCCCACTCGAAGACTTCTGCAGGGGCCCGGCTGTGCGAGCAACTTCTCTGGCCCCGCCCCCAGAGGAAGGAGGGGGGGGTAGAGTTATGTGAGGACTGTGCTAGCTTCCTGTTTCCTGTTGCTAATAGCAGAGACGCTGATCACGATCAAAGACCGGTAAGCAGCACGGCCGAAGCAGAATGAGGTCTGATTAGAAGACGACCTCGATTATAAGACGAGGGGTATTTTTCAGAGCATTTGCTCTGGAAAAAACCTCGTCTTATAATCGAGCAAATACGGTACTTATAGATTATGGATTAGAATTTATATTATATAATATATTATAGATTAAGATTAAAGATTAGAATTATTTTAGTACTACAGCTAGTAGCTTGAAGCTTTGCTTAGTACAGTTGTTGTCGTCACACAGTCAATTTTTCTTAAAACAGTTAGCTTCACTGCTTGCTGAAACGCACAGCATTTATGCGGCTGCACTCACTAGCCCAACAAGTTCACTTCACTGATGGACCTCAAATAGGTCTGACTATGAGACTAAGATCCAGATCCCCCACAGCGCGGCAGGGGACCTGGATCCTCCTGCCCCCCCCAACTTACCGGTGCTTCTGAGTCCCCGGTGTGTAGCAATTCGCGTAGACAACTTCCGCTGCAGCCGGAAGGAGGTGAGGTTAGCAGCGGGGGTTGTCTGTGTCCATCGAGCAGACCTTCCCCGGCTGTCAGAGATCAGAGTTCCCCTTACCGGGGATTTTGGGGGGTCGTCTTATAATCGAGCAAATACGGTACATAACCTATTGCGTGCCAAAAATACTTTACTGTCCATAATGTCCCATTAAGCTCATGCCCTGACCAGCACACAATGTGAATAAATCAATTGGGTTTGAGAAAAAATGTTTTAGTGTTATTTTTATTCCTCTGCCGTGCACTAATATCATTAATTTCCTTGTTAATTTATCCACTTTTCTCAAACCAAACTCTGTAAAACTATAGTGTGAGGGGGACAATTTTCTGTTCCTGCCGGGCACAAAAGGAGTAAGCTACAGCTTTGTGGCGGTATACTGATATAACAAGCGGTGCCTATATACTTAAGCCAGCAAGTTTTTAGGACATGTGGCCAGTGTGGAGGTGTAGCGTGATTTTCCACACTTTTTTCACGCTGCATCTGAAGTCAAAGGTTGTTTTGCCAGTGTGGGAAACTTAGGCGAGGATAGGCAGTCAGCCAAAGCAGAGCAGCATTGTAGAATTAATTACAACAGCCAGTCAAGCAAGTAAGCAAGAGAGCAGTACATTTATCAGAATTTTGTTGATCAATAAATGTTTTGAAAATATTTTGTGTCTCTGTACACATATATTATATAGAGTATTATAATTGCCCCTTACTTTTGTCCCTGTCCCCTTTTGTACTCCTCTAACTCTAACTGAGGCACCACAGCCAATGGGATTGTAAGAGTACAAATAACAAGAAGAGACATAACAAAATTCCAAGATCCACATAAAACTAGTTAAGAACATAATATAGATGATTTTATTACCTGTTTTTCAACCAACGTAGTTTATGTCATTTGTCCATGTAATTTTACGTAGGACATACCAAAAGGGCATTAAATGTGAGGATTACGGAGCACATACGTAATATAAAAAATGGATATGAAAAGCACAATGTGTCCCTCCATTTTAAACAAGGCCCACAAGAGCAATCCCGCCCCTATGCAATTTTTTCCAATTAAGAAAGTAACATCAAATTGGAGGGGAGAAGATCAGGATAAAAAGTTGGGACAGGAAGAAATGAAATCTATATTTTACCTAAACACCCTCCAGCCCTTTGGCTTAAATGTTGATTTTGCGATTTGTCATTTTTTATAATTATTTAATTCTTCAAAGTCTTACATTGATAAAATTATGCCTGATTTTAAATGTATTTTATTGTTGACATTTTTTCATTAAATTATGTAATTTATTAACGCACTGTCACTTTAAATTGTAATGTCATCAGAAAATACTATCTATCGACTAGTAAATAAAGTCATCCCTCACTTATTAGCAATTTTTTATTTGCACAACACTTTAATGCACAGATAAAAGTAAAATTACTTTACAAATGTAATTTCACATTGATGCACTAAACTACAATGTAAATAATTCATTCATCACCATAAACCAATGCCCTATAAGCACAATTAAACACTTAATATGAACTCTTAGTCCGGGTTTCCGGACAAAGAAATTAAACGGAGGACACATCAAGTGGACACATTGATTCATGGCAGGATTGGTCACCACAAAATCACCTAGAGGAGGGGCCAAAACAGACATAAAAGAGTAATCAGGAAGTGAGCACACCATTCCAGATTGATAAAGACAGAAGGTGAAACGCGTATTTGGAGGACTACCAGGACTTTTAAAGTACACACTATTTTATTCTTTGTATACTTTGTTGATTTTAACATAAGTTTACAAAATAAATGTGATTTTACTGCATCCTGGGATTTCCAAACATTTGGTGTGCTACAGCTGCTACCTGTTTCAAAGAAGGGTCTGCTTACCCTATATTAGGCACAAGCCACAACACTCAGAGCCAGATAATTTTATGGCTCGGAGCAAGGGAGGAAAAAAAACACAGAAAGACGTTTAGGTGAAGTGCCGCCTTAAGGGCACAGTCATGTGATTTTCAGGAGCGTTTTTTTTAAAGGTTCCGTCTAAATTGTGAGTACGCACTCTGTAGGATATATATATACTATCTATTTCTATATACGACATACTGCACTATTGTTTTTGTATTTCTGTTTTTTCCGTTACATGTTACCACCCAGCAACTACTTATAAAGGGTGAGTTTTAAAGAAATATCTATTTTAGCGCGCCACACTTTTCTGGTATGAAAGCGCCAGAATATATATGTTTGCTCTTTTTAAAATTACCTACCCCCTACATCAGCCAAGTAAAGTGGTAACATTTAAAATAATCAAAACATTTTCCTTTTTTTATTCTCTCAAAGACAAGTTTTACCGTATTTGCTCGATTATAAGACGACCCCGATTATAAGACGACCCCCCAAAATAAAAATATTAATTTAGGAAAAAAACAAAAAGCCTGAATATAAGACGACCCTATAGGAAAAAAGTTTTACCAGTAAATATTAATTCATGTAAATTATTTTTTCATGTTTAATAAAAGCTATGATTGAGAAAAATATATTTTTTAAATTTCCTTTTATTTGCCAACCTGCCCCCCCCAGTTATGCCACTCTGCCCCCAGAAATGCTTTATACCCCCCTATTTGCCACTCTGCCCCATGATATGCCTTATACCCCTATATGCCACTCTGGCATATAGGGGGTTAAAAGGCATATCATGGGGCTGAGTGGCATATAGGGGGTTAAAATGCATTTCTGGAGGTATATAGGCATATCATGGGGCTGAGTGGCATATAGGGGGTTAAAATGCATTTCTGGAGGTCCAGAAATGCATTTTAACCCCCTATATGCCACTCAGCCCCATGATATGCCTTTTAACCCAGCATGTACTGGCTGCCTTGGCTTGATAGGAGTGTGATTGCTGTTAGCAGTTTGATATATATATATCAAACTGCTAACAGCAATCACACTCCTATCAAGCCAAGGCAGCCAGTACATGCTGGAACCTGGGGATGATAGTAGTGGGATTACAGCCTCCCTATGCCATGCTACAACCCCCACCCCCCTTACACATCCATGCTATCACACACAAACACATTTAAATACTCATTCATTCCATTAATCACACATACTTCACACATTAAACACACATTAATCACACATACTTACCCAAAAACCCTCCCCCACCCCCTTACCTGAACTGCAGATCTCTCACTCGAAGACTTCTGCAGGGGACCGGCTGTAGAGCAACTTCTCTGGCCCCGCCCCCAGAGGAGGGAGGGGGAGATAGAGCTCTGTGAGGACGCTGCAAGCTTCCTGTCCTCCTGCTTCTAACAGAAGAGACGCTGCTCGCGACCGGTAAGCAGCATGACCCCAGCAGACATTTTTTGGGGGGTCTGAGAAGACGACCCCGATTATAAGACGAGGGGTATTTTTCAGAGCATTTGCTCTGGAAAAAACCTCGTCTTATAATCGAGCAAATACGGTAAATATCATAGTGCAACTGGAAGGGAATGGTAAAAAAAAAACACTGAGCTGATGTAAACATTTGTAAGTGCACATAAATAAGGAACATGCCAGTTCTGTATATTATAATATTATATATATTTTAAATTCACAAAAATTCAAAAATAGTGATAAAGCAGTGATTTAGTGATTTTGTTTAGAGGAAGAAATCTTAAGGTTTAACATGTAAAGTAATAAATAGAATGTACCTTTTACACCAAGATCACAAAGGAAAAAATAGTAAATTTATCTATATCAGTTAATTTCAACTCTCAAAAAATAAGGAACTGAATGACATGTTTTTTTGGTTCAGCTGAGTAAAGAATTTAAAAAAAACTTTTGTTTACTTTTTATTTTGTGCTGCCATGTTTACTGACTTGATACTTTAAACTTAGACCTGGTTTGTAGCTGAAAAGAAAAACTATGACATTAGGTTTTCCTCCTTACCAAATGTGCCTTTTTTGATTTTATGGATACGAGTACCATATAACATTGTTTTAAAAAAAATGATTGAAGGAGTTAATCAACATTTGACAGCCAACTCAAACCCCTCTTTAGTTAATCGAGTTGTGGGATACAAATGAGATCTTTAGTCACCCTACTGCATTGCAATCATCCAAATGGGGACACAAAGCTCTGGAAATCCTGGTTGTCTTTCTTCAGCAAGAATATTCATTCCACTTTTTTCAATGATGTTCCTTAAGATATGTATATCTCTAATCACACTACTGTCAGTGGGGTCTAAAATACAGCCTTGTCTTGCAACATTATCTTTCAAAATAATAACACCATTTGCTTTCAAGCCATTCTTGCATCTGAGAAGAAACTCCAGAAGATCTTTGTCAGTCAAATAACCTGTAAAATGTTGAAAATATTAATTAGTAATATATTACTGCAAAACTATATTAAAAATCATCTACTGTGACATAATTAGAAATGTAGCACTAGTCTGTTACCATTCATATAAAAAAATTATAAATATGATATTTAGATATATTTTGCATTAAATGTTTGCATTTTCTACTTGGCGGACATTGAGTAACAGCATTGGGTGCTTCCTTATCTACTGTTAAGGAATATAACAGTTCCTTGCTATAAACAAAGATAAATGGCATGCTCCACTATAAAATTGGAGCAGAAAATAAATCAAATTAATATAATCAATAACTAACCAGGGGCAAATAATAATATTGTTTTATTTTTTATTTTAATAGTTTTTTTTATTTTAGCAGAGCTCACCTCATATTTATAGGCCACTGAAAGATAATAAACTTCACCAACTCTCAGCCACACTGGAACCTGTCTTACCATCTATGTTAACCCTGTCCAGACACAGCATCCTCTATTTATAACAACACACTTTTCCTCATATCTCAACAGCATTACTTTATACTACCTGACACTAGCCATGGCATACTAAAAACATATGCTTCCTTCTGAAGTGTTGCCCGCACTGCTGAATGCCAATTCAGAACATCCGGTGATTTATACATTTATTCATATACATTATTTACTACTCATTTTATGCTATGGTCCTAAAACTCTACTTCTCCACTCTCATAATCCTCCTCCACCCCACAAACCTCTATCAATGCCCAAATCTTGCCACCCAGTTCAAAGACAAGATGAAAAGAATCTTCTCTTCAACTACCACCTACACTCTCAAACATCACTCCTCTACTTATCCCACACAATGTGATTGTTCCCCTACAAATAAAGAACTAGCCATTCTGCCAGGTCCCACAGAGGATAGAACCAGCTGTAGCAGAAGGTAGTTTGTTCACTGAAGGGCTGGAGAGTAGTACAAGAACAAGTATTTGTAAGCAGCAGTGTAGAATAGTGGAGGTTCCTTGCAAGTTTGGAGCTGCATTTCTGCAAATGTAGTTGGGTATTTGGTCAGAATTAATGGGCTCCTCAATGCTGAGAAGTACAAGCAGATACTTATCCTCCATGCAATACCATCAGGGAGGCATCTGATTGGACCAAAATTTATAAGAAATTTTTAAGAACTATCTTCATCAACAAAAACAACAAGGAGTCATAGAAGGGATGGTATGGACCCCACAAAGTCCAATCCGAATGTTATCAAGTCTGTCTTGGATTACATGAATCCAAAAGAAGGCAAAAAAAATCCCCTAATTAAGCTACTTCAAATTCTGGTCACTGAAGCGCTCGTTATATTGGCCCTGCATATATATAATGTTATCATACCCCCTCTGAGACACCGTTTTTCTAGTGTACATAATTTGAACTTTTTCTGTCTCTCTTCATAACTAGTATCTCCCAATCCCATTATTAATTTTGTAGCCCTCCTTTGCACTTTTTCTAATTCCATAATGTCCTTTTTAAGGACTGGTGCCCAGAATTGTACCGCATATTCAAGGTGAGGTCTTACCAATGACCTGTAAAGAGACAAAATAATATCCTCCTCCCTTGAATCAATACCTCTTTTTATGCATGCCAAAACCTTATTGGCCCTTGCAGCTGCTTGCTAGCATTGCGCACTGTTGTCAAGTCTGTTGTCAACCGTTATTCCTAAATCCTTCTCATTGGTAGTTTCCCCCAAGGATATTCCATTTAAAGAATACGTTGCATTTTTATTATTTTTACCATAATGCATAACTTTGCATTTCTCAATATTGAACCTCATCTGCCACTTGCACGTCCAGTCCCCAACTCTGTCTAAATCTTCCTGCAAAGTAGAAACATCAAGATTAGTCTGAATTACCCGGCAAAAACTGTGACATGGCTCTTAATGACGCTTGGGAGATAATTTATAAATAAATTAAAAAGAAGAGGACAGAGGACAGACCCCTTAGGCACTCCAATACCTGTGTATAGGCTTAGAAACATCCTGTCACGTCCACCCTTACACTGGCACTCACCGCGGAAGTTTTTCCACCTGGAATACTACAACCAAAGGAGAAGCCCCTGGCAGCAGCACCCCAGGGTTTAGATGATCCCAACAGCAAGGCAAGCGAAGGGTCAAAATTACTGGAAACAACTTGGAACAAACTGAACGCATACACCACAACAGGGTAACTGGCTAGAGCATTTCCGGATTTTTAAATCCGCCGCTAGAAGCAAACCTGTGTCTGCCGGGACCCGAGGAGACAGTACCCCCCTCTCGAGGGCCTGCCACAGGCCGAAAAAGGCCAGGTTTATTAGGAAATTTCTTATGGAATTTTCTAAGCAATGCGGGGGCATGAAGGTCTCTTGAACGGATCCAAGATCTCTCCTCCGGGCCGTACCCCTTCCAATGAACAAGATAATGTACCGAATTACGTATTTTCTTGGAGTCTAGAATGGACTGGATTTCATATTCCTCTTGGGAATCAATAAAAATGGATTTGGGGCGCGGGGTATATTTGGTAAATTTATTGCATATGAGGGGTTTAAGTAAGGAAACGTGAAAGGTCCGAGGCACTCTAAGAGAAGAAGGAAGGAGTAATTCATATGTGACAGGGTTAATTTTACGAGAAATACGGAACGGACAAATTTCATCGAAGAGACTTTAAGTTTGAAATTCCTAGTAGATAGCCACACTCTATCCCCTTTAGAGTAGGAGGGGCCTAACCTGCGATGCCGATTAGCTTGACGCCTATACATATTAGCCGCCCTAGATAAGGATTGTTGGACAGAGTTCCAAATGGCAGGTAATTGAGATATGTAATGATCCACTGCAGGCACTTGAGTCGGTGTAAATGTGTGTGGCAACATAGTAGGGTGATATCCATAATCACAAAAGAATGGGGACAGTTTAGAGGCCTCATGACAAGAATTATTCCTCGCAAATTCAGCCCAAGGCAAAAGTTGTGTCCAGTTATCTTGGTGATAATTAATGAATACCCGAAGAAACTGTTTGATTGGTTCTGTCATTGCTTCTGTCAGAGATACCATTAGTTTGCGGGTGTTATGCGGAGGAAAAAGCTAGAGAGATGTTAAGGGATGTACAGAAAGTCTTCCAAAACATAGCAGTGAACTGAACTCCCCTATCGGAGACGATTTGTTGCGGAAGACCATGAAGCCGAATTATTTCTTTAACGAAAATGGGAACCAGTTCAGGGGCCGAGGGTAATTTAGGAAGGGGAACGAAATGAGCCATTTTAGAGAAACGATCGGTAGTAACCAAAATCACAGTGTTTCCTTGTGACATGGGGAGTTCTACAATGAAATCCATTGCTAGATTAGACCAAGGGCGAGAAGGGACCGGTAGAGGCTGAAGCAGACCTGCAGGTTTAGAATGAAGACTTTTGGCAGTGGCACAGGGAATACACGAAGCAACAAAATCCTTACAATCCTCCACCATAGTAGGCCACCAAAAACGTCTCCCCATTAACTCCTGAGTACGACGAGCGCAGGGATGTCCTGAAGATTTAGATGCGCGTGCCCAGGCTAAAACATTATTCCTTTCCTCTACGGGAACAAACAAGGTGTCCATAGGCCAGTTACTGTGAACCAGGGCTCTTTCTTGGGCTTTGAGAATCTGAGATACCATAGGAGAGGATAGCTGAGTGGTAACGGACACAACGATTTGAGAGGGTGCAATCATAGGTTCCAGAGAAGGCTTACTGTCAGAGTTATTAAAGAACTGGCGAGAAAGAGCATCAGCTTTAATGTTCTTGGAACCAGGACGGTAAGATATAATAAATTGGAATCTGGAGAGGAATAGAGACCATCTAGCTTGCCGAAAAGTTCACGCTTGCCCACATCATAACTGATTTCCGCAGGAGATCATTTTTTAGAGAAATACGCATATGGATGAAGCTTATCATTAAACTCCCTTCTTTGGAAAAGCACCGCTCCAACCCCTACCTCAGAGGCATCAACTTCAATAATGAACGGTTTAGATACATCAGGGTACCTCAACACCGGAGCTGTGGCGAAGGCGTCTTTTAATTGATCAAAAGCCTGTATTGCTTCTTCCGACCAATGTTGACAGTCCGCATCCTTTTTAGTCAGGTTAGTGAGAGGAGCCACAATCTTGGAGAAATCACGAATGGATTTTCTATAATAATTGGCAAACCCAAGAAACCTTTGAAGGGGCTTTAAAGCCTGGGGTTGGGGCCAATCGGAGATTGCCGAAAGTTTCTTGGGATCCATCTCAAATCCCAATGCCGAAATTATAAACCCTAAAAAGGAGACTCTGGGAACTTCGAATACACATTTCTCGAGTTTAGCATAAAGTTGATTCTGACGCAACCGCTGTAATACGATACGGACATGCTTACGATGAGATTGTAAATCAGAAGAGTAAATCAGGACGTCATCCAGATATACGATGACAAATTGTAAAGTGATGTCCCGGAAGATATCATTAATAAATTCCTGAAATACAGCCGGGGCATTGCATAACCCGAAAGGCATAACGGCGTATTCATAGTGCCCCATGCGGGTATTGAATGCAGTTTTCCACTCATGTCCCTCACGAATACGTATCAGGTTATGGGCCCCCCTGAGATCTAATTTGGTAAAAACAGTGGACCCGGGGACGGTGAACAATTCGGGAATGAGCGGCAAAGGATATTTGTTCATAATGGTAATACGGTTAAGACCTCTGTAGTCAATGGAGGGTCTCAGGCCTTTTTTAGCAATAAAGAAGAATCCTGCTGGTAAGTTGGATTTCCAAATGAACCCCCTCCTAAGGTTATCTTTTATATATTCTTCCAATGCTTTGGATTCCGGTAAGGACAAAGGATACGTGCGTCCTCTAGGAGGTATAGTACCAGGAAGAATGTCTATAGGACAGTCATACGGACGGTGAGGAGGAAGAACCTCCGCTTGTCTTTTGTCAAAAACGTCTTGAAATGCTTGATAAGCACAGGGTATAGCCGACATAGAATTTGCAGAGGTGGAGTTGTTATTTGATATCACAGTGATTAGAGCAAGATGAACCTCAAGCAATAATGTCCCCAGACTGCCAATTAATGGAGGGATTATGGGCCTGTAACCAGGGAAGACCCAGAATGACAGGACATCGAGGAGACGAGATGACATGAAAGTTCAAGGATTCCTGATGCAATAATCCTTTAATCTCTCAGAGAGTCCATCATAAAAGGCCGCAATCAGAGCTTCATTAGACCAATTAACCTCTGCCGCGATAGTTTTGAACTCAATGGCATATTCAGCCACCGAACGAGCTTCTTGAGCGGAATGCAACAGAGATAAGGAAGCTGTAGCGGCCTTGCCCGGGACATCAAAAGTTTTACGAAAGGCAGATAAAAACGAACTGCAATTATAAATCAGAGGAGAGTTCTTTTCCCATAACGGTGAAGCCCAGGCCAAGGCCTTGCCGGTGAGTAATGAGATCACTTCTACTGAAGGACTTCTACTAATTGGATTATGGCTCAAGATATGATCTTGAATGTATACCTTTAGCAACCCTTCAAATAATTTCCCCACTACCAATGTTAAGCTTACTCGCCTGTAATTGCCCGGTTGAGATTTTGATCCCTTTTTAAATATGGGCACAACATCTGCCTTGCGCCAATGTAATGGAACTAGGCCTGAGGTAAAAGAATCCCTAAAGATTAGTAGTAATGGTTGGGCCAGAATTAGGCTTAGCTCCTTCAGTACCCTTGGGTGTATACCATCTGGTCCAGGGCCTTGTCTACCTTAACAGTATTTAATTGCTTGAGCACTTTTTCTTTAAGGTGTTTGAAAAACCTACCTGCTGAGTTCCTTAAAAACATGTTGAAATGTACCATGAAGCAGAGGCAGCCTGCTAGAGCAGTGGTTCTCAACTCATGGGTCGCTACCCAAAAGTGGGTCGCGACCCTGTCTTCAGTGGGTCATGGCGGGTCAAGGCCAGACTGGAGGCATACCGGGAAAATTTCACTTTCCTGGGGCTGCCTTACACATTCTAGCGGCAATCCCCGAGCAGCAGGCTGTCAGGACCGCGGCCGCAACAATCAGGGCCATCAGGCAGCCTCCGATCCGGCATGTACTTTAGTATTACTCCTGACCGCAAAGCAAGTTGCTTGATTTGTTTGCGGTCGCTGTCTGTTCCTAGTGGGAGCTGAATAAAGTTTTTCTCTGATTGCTCCTCCCCTCTTCCTGCTGCAGCCTGCAGGCAGCCTTTTCACTCCCTCATCTTTTCTGAGGTTATTTTTGGGGTCGCGACTTAATGACCAAAGACAAATGTGGGTCCTGAGGATACACAGGTTGAGAACCACTGTGCTAGAGGATATGCCTCTAACAGGCCCCAAAGAAAAGGAGCATGGGGTCTGTTCAGTGCTCAGTCTCACTGCTCCCTTGTGATTCTGCTGGTGCTGCAAATGATGTCATATGATGGAACATTGGTGGATCCAAGGAGGGCAACAGGGCAATCGCCCCACCCCTGGGATAGACAGAGAATGCTCTGGGACTAAAGATAAAGCGGTAAGTCCTGACACTTGGAAATACCTCTATTTCCCTAAGTTTCAGGAGGAGGTGGGCTTTGGGTAAAGCAGGGCAAGCTACATCAAAGACCCGCTGAGGCTTTGCAGGGGAAGTGGGCTGCATGTATGTGTGTTGCTGGGTATGAATGGTAGTGTTAGTCTGGGTATGTATGTGTGTCTTCTTCAGTATGTATATTAGTGTGTGTGTCTGTCTGTATTTTTGTGTATCTGCCTGGGTATGTATGTGTGTCTGAGTATGTTAGTGTGTGAACATGTGTCTTACATAAATATATGTGGGGGTATATCAGTATTTGAAGGTGTGTCTTTGGTATGTTTGTGTGAGTATTTGAGTGTGAGAATATGTATGTTTGTGTGTAAGCATTTGTCTTTGTTGGTATTATTGTCTGGGTATGTAAGAATGTGTCCTTGGGTATGTTAGTGTCTGTGTTCGTCTATATGTTAGCGTGTGTCTTGGCATGTTTGTGTCTTTGGTTATATTAGTATGTGTGTGTGTGGTTGTGTTGGTTTGAGTATCTTGGTATGATAGTGTAAGTGTCTGGGTGGGAATGTTAGTTTGTGAAAAAAAGAAAAAAAGGAAGAGATGAGATCATGAGAGAAGGGGGAGAGATAATGGAAAAAGAGAAATATTAGCGGAGATAAAGAGAAATGAAATGAGCTAAAGAAAAAGAAGAAATGATGAGAAAGGAGAAATCAAAAAGAGGGAGAGAAGGGGGGAGATTGGCAAAAAGAGACAAAATAAAGGAGTGATGTACAGAAGGAGAGACAGAGAAAAAGGTTAAGGTAAAGAGCAGGAGAGGTAAAGTGCCAGGGTGGGGAGATAAAGGGAACAAAGAGATAAAATCCTTCACACCACAATTCGGGAGGTATGGATGTAATGCAAGGGAGTTTTTGTACTATGGAAACAACTCCAAGCAGAAATGGTAGAGATTATTAAAAACGCAAGGTCTATACATATGGCTGACCTGAACATAAGATAAGACTAATGAACGAATAAGGTGGGCTTCACATCTTGAAAAATTAGAAATAATGAGCTGCTGACCAACCTGACACCCACTGCATCCAGATCACATCATATTTTCTGATGGCAGGAGTGAAGTCTTGCAGGCAGTAGCAGTAAAGGGTTTCCACCCTGTCACTTTCTTCTTCCAGATAGTTCTGGGCTTCTTCTAAGAAAGGCTCCATCATGTCCACAAGTTCAATATTGCTAAAAACTGGCAGGAGGACATGTTTGCTCACTCTTCCAATACCAGCACCACAATCCAGAGCAAAATAAGTACCTGCTTTTCCGGGACCCTGTTAAAAAATAAATAAATAAATAAACACTTATGAATACAGCCTCTGCACAACTGACTAGTACATACCGTTTTACATTCAAGCATATTCTGCATGTAATACAAAACCAAAAGGCTCACCTTCTGAACATCCTTACCCCTAAATCCCTTTCCTCATATGTTGAGGTTAAGACTATATAATATATTTTATACTCTTTGCATTTTTAAGCCCTAGGTGCATTATCTTGCACTTATCCACATCAAATGTCAGTTGCCACAGCTCTATTCTCACCTCGGCTCCTGAGTGCTCCTGCTCCAGCCCTCCCACTCTGCCAGCCGTATCCTCCGCCTGGCTGAAATATTTGGAGGTCACAGAGGGGCAGAGCAAATCTGTGTGAGGCTTCTTCTTTGTGTGAGTCAATCAGAAGCTGCAGTGTGCATAGGGGTCACTGCTGGCTGTCTCACAAGATTGGCGATTACCAGGTACATTACTTTAATTACATTACATTACTTTTAATTAAAAATTATACTTTACATTTATTTACCTGCTGCTAGTGCCACTGTTCTAGTCACATCAGGACATATAGATATTCAGGACATCTACTCATCAGGACATATAGATATTGTTCCCGAGAGCTTGCAATCTAAGTCAAGTTAGCATTTCCTAAATAATTTAAGTAAAGATTATAAACAAATGTTATCTTGAGTTAGATTACAAGCTCTTGGAGCCATCCCTGCAGTGATTGCAATCTGTGAGAGACCAGAAGAGATTACATATGATAACGTGTAAGCCGTAGACTACACACTCAGCCGAACCCCCCTCCCCCCCTCCACATCACCATACCTGGGAACCCTCTGGGTTTGACCCGGAGATTGCCGGGTGAGCGCTGCTCCTCTGGTTCTCCGGGTCAAGACCCGAATCCTCCTGGTTGCAGGAGCTCGGTCCTGATTCCCCGTCCATGTTCATACACTGCATATTACTGTGTTTTAGTACTATTGAGCTCTGTGATACATTCATACACTCCGTACATACATGAACATTTTATTGCTATGGGGCTCTGTGGTGAATTGATGCACTCACTTGATGTACTTTAATGTGAGTGGTATCTCTGAGCAGCTCATTTGCTCTGTACATAAGTATGAGTCCTGTATTAAACTTAAATTCTGTAAATTACTATGCGGCTTTACACCAAAACAGGAGTAGCAGGCAGTGGGAGGCTAAGAGTGTCAACTGAGTGCTCTCAGTCAATCACTGTCCTAATCTCTGGTATGAACTGGTATGACGACAGGTGGACGCTCAGTTTCCCTCATATCATCATTGGAGGCCGGGCTGCCAGGTACCAAGCTTCTCTGCTAAATGGTGAGCAAACCACTTAGTAGCGAAGTGGATCCTGGCACCCACGGACTCCCAGCAACATAACCACTTAACTATGTTGAAGCGGTTATGGTTCCTACAGTGTTCCTTTAACTGTTGTGTGACTATAAATATAACAGTAATAAAATAGAAAAAGGATCTTTGTACCCTTTTACCCATTTGAAGCCCATTTTTGTTATTGTGTTGAGTTATTTTCTGTTGTTATTAGAGTGGGGCTGAACTTTCCAGGCCTGTTTGTGGCTTGTCCCCTGTACTTGTCATTTCTTGACATTTCTGACAGAATGAGACATTTACACCTATTTAATATTTTAAAATTCCTTGCGCCTCTTGATTAATTTTATTTTCCTGTTCAATTTCTTTTTTTGAGGGGGTAGGTAGGAGGTTTGTTCCAGTGTATAAAAAAAAGAGGTGAAAAAATGCTTTTTGTTTAAGGAATATAATTTTTTTCAAATAGATAATGCACCTTTTTTTTCTTAGTAACATGATTAGTCTTATTGTGTGAATGGAATCAATGGTAAAAAAAAAAAATATCAGGAAAGAAAGAAGAGAAAAATCCAAAAAAAGAATGAAAATTTGCAAACAATTTTTTTTGCTTATTGCAGGATCCACAGAGAGCAATCACAGTGTTTGCAAGAACAGTCCTCCCCACATCTCAACTTTAGATTTCAAATCCTGCTTCCACGTGTGCTAAAATGTCTACCAGCAAAAAGAAAAAGCTTGACATCTGTACTTTTCAACCTTCATGGACTGGGGAATATGGAGTTATACAGCAAACAGATCGTGTTGTGTGTGCGGTATGCTGTGAAAGCGTTGTTTTGCCGAACATCAAGTGTTAAAAGACATTTTCTAACCAAACACGAATCATGTAATGACATGGATGATAAAATGGAAGCCATCAAAAGAGCAGTTTCGGGATATAAAAAAACAAGCAAGTATATTCAGCCAAGTAATTGGAGCAAAGAATAAAGCTACTGAATGTAGTAGCAAGAAAAGGGAAACCTTTCACAGATGGTGAATACCGTATTTGCTCGATTATAAGACGAGGTTTTTTTCAGAGCAAATGCTCTGAAAAATACCCCTCGTCTTCTAATCGGGGTCGTCTTCTAATCAGACCTCAAATAGAGGTCTGATTAGGATACTAAGATCCAGATCCCCCGCACCGCTGCAGGGGACCTGGATCCTCCTGTCTCACCCCGCCCCCCCCCCATCATACACACACTTACTGGTGCTTCCTGCTGTATTGCCGGGGCAGCGGGTTGACGTCTACGCGATCCGCGTAGACAACGTCCCCTGCAGCCGGAAGGAGGTGTGGCTAGCAGCGGGGGTTGTCTGCGTCCGTCGCGTAGACCTTCCCCGATTGTCAGAGATCAGAGTTCCCCGCACCGGTGCGGGGAACTCTGATCTCTGACAGCCGGGGAAAGTATACGCAACGGACGCATACAAACCCCCGCTGCCAACTCCACCTCCTTCCAGCTGCAGCGGAAGGCGACGTCAACCCGCTGCCCCGGCTGGACGCACCGGTAAGAGAGGGCTGAGAGGGGGAAGGGGGGTGAGAGAGAGGGAAGGGGGGTGAGAGAGGGGGGGAGAGAGAGAGTGTGTGTGTGTGTTATCATGAGGGTATAGGGTGTGTGTGTGTTAAATGGGGGCATAGGGCATTTCTGGAGTGGCGTTAAGGGGGCATTTAATAGAGCACTCTGTCTCCTGAAATGCCTTATACCTCCCTATATGCCACTCTGCCCCATAATATGCCTTTTAACCCCCTAAATGCCAGAGTGGCATATAGGGGTATAAGGCATTTCTGGAGGCAGAGTGCTCTATACAATGCCTTTTAACTCCCTTAATGCCACTCTGCCTCCTGAAATGCCTTATACCTCCCTATATGCCACTCTGTCCCATAATATGCATTTTAACCCCCTAAATGCCAGAATGGGATATAGGGGTATAAGACATTTCTGGAGGCAGAGTGGCACATAGGGGGTCAAAAGGCATACCATGGGGCACAGTGGCATATAGAGGGTTAAAAGGCATATCATGGGCCACAGTGCCATATTGGAGTGGCAAGCCTGGGGGCAGATGTGCGTAACTGGGGGACAGGTTGGAAAATACAAGAAATAAAAACAAAAAAATATTTTTCTCAATCATAGCTTTTATTAAAAAAAATAGTTTACATGAATTAACATTTACTGGTAAAACTTTTTTCCTTTGGGGTCGTCTTATATTCAGGCTTTTTCTTTTTTTCCTAAGTTAATAATCAGATTTTGGGGGGTCGTCTTATAATCAGGGTCGTCTTATAATCGAGCAAATACGGTATATTAAAGAAGCCTTTATAAACAGTGCTGAAGTTTTATTTGGTGATTTACCTAATAGAGATACAATCTTATCTCGGTTAAAAGATATACCCGTTTCTGCAAGAACAATAGAAAGACGAGTGACCAAAATGACGGACGATATACAAGACAAGCAGAGAAGAAGTTTAACCCCTTCGTGACAAAGGCTGATTTTACTTTTTGTACCCTTCGTGACAATGGTCTTTTTAACATTTCTGCGCTGCTTGTGTTTAGCTGTAGTTTTCTTCTTTCCCGTTTACTGAACCCACACACATTAGATATTGTTTTTTTCAGGACAAGAAGGGCTTTCTTTAGATGACATTGTTTTGATTGTATCATATTATTTACTATTAAAAAAAGTATAAAATATGGTGAAAAATTTAGAAAAAAATGACTGTTTCTAACTTTTAGTTGAAAAATCTTTTACTCATCTATAAAAGGTAATGAAAAAACCTGCTAAATAGATTCTACTATTTGTCCTGAGTCTGGAAATACCCAATGTTTTTATGTTTTTTTGCTTTTTTCTACCCATTATGGGGCAATAAGTACAGGTAGCGTTTTGCTATTTCAAAGCCATTTTTTCCAAATCTGGTAATTCTTCCCCCCATGTGCCATTTCGGGTATCTTTGAACCCGGCCAATGCAATTTACCCCATCAAATCATATATTTTTGAAAACTAGACACCCCAGGGTATTTCAAATGCTGGTTTTTTAACTCTTTCCATGCACTCTTCAGCAGCCTATGTCAAACTTTATGGTAGTCATTTTTTTGCATTTGTTTTGCCACACACATTTTATTTCAGGTATGAATTAAAATGTTCTCGTTTATGTCACTAACACAAAACACCCCAATATGTGTTCAGCAACATCTCCTGAGCACAGTGATACCCCACATGAATGATTTTGCCTGGCTGTTTGGGGGCAAAAGGGCCACATTTGGGGCATGCACATTTTTCAATGTTGAACTTTGGCATTTGGGGATCCACTGCCCATGCCCTATTTGGTACATCTTTGAGCCGGGCCATTTCAGTGTGCCCAATAAACCCATATATTTTTGAAAACTAGACACCCCAGGGTATTTCAAATGCTAGTATTTTAACTCTTTCCATGCACCATATCTACCACCAGTCTTTGTCAAACTTTGTGGTAGTCATTTTTTTGCATTTGTTTTGTCACACACATTTTATTTCAGGTATGAATTAAAATGTTCTCGTTTATGTCACTATCACAAAACACCCCAATATGTGTTCAGCAACATCTCCTGAGCGCAGTGATACCCCACATAAATGATTTTGCCTGGCTGTTTGGGGGCAAAAGGGCCACATTTGGGGCATGCACATTTTTCAATGTTGAACTTTGGCATTTGGGGATCCACTGCCCATGCCCTATTTGGTACATCTTTGAGCCGGGCAATTTCAGTGTGCCCAACAAAACCATATATTTTTGAAAACTAGACACCCCAGGGTATTTTAAATGCTGGTATTTTAACTCTTTGCATGCACACATTTTACCACCAGCATTGTTTCAAAGTTTGCAGTAGTATTCTTTTGTGTGTATTTTTCCCACACACACACCTACTTTATGTATGAATTTACAGCTCCTGGTATATGCCGCTGTCACACGACACCCCATAATGTGTTCAGCAACATCTCCTGAATGCAGTGATACCCCACATGCATGGGTTTGTCATTTTTTGGGGGAACTAAAAGGCCACATTTGGTACGTGTGCATTTTTCTAATTGGAAATTAGATGTGTGGCCATCCTTCCCCCGGTGTTAATTGGGACATTGTTGAACCCGGCCAATTCAATTTACCCCATCAAATCATACCTTTTTTAAAAGTAGACACCCCACGGGCATTTAATATGCCAGTATTTTAACTCTTTCCATGCGAGAATTGTTTTAAGCTAATATGCTAATTTTAGGACTTGCTCACAAAAATATATTTTTTATATATATATTTTATTTATTTTTTTTGCCTTTTTTTAATTTTTTTTTAACATTTTTTTTCAACTTGGAGGTTCCCCTGATAGTGACATCAGTGGGAAATGATTTTTACATTTTACTGGTTTTTTACTATTTTTTTCTAATTATTATTAATTTTATTTTTTAATTTATTTTTACTAATCACACTGTGCGAAAGTAGATCGCTTTCTGCACCCGTTTAAAGACGTGCCGGTCCTGGCACGTCAATTGTCGTAAAGCACATGCTTTTCCGTGTCGTGCCAGGACCGGCAATTGTCGTTAAGGGGTTAAAAGATGTTATTGTCTTAAGTGTCGCTGTGGATGAAAGTGTAGATGTAAATGACATGGCTCGTCTTGCTACTGCGAAAATGATCACATTTATGAAGAATTTATGAACGAACAAAGGGAGAGGACATTGTGTGCACCAGCTATGGTTGGAAAAAACAAAGGATTTGTAAAACTTCTCCAAGAACGGATTGGTCGTCCAATACTGAACTTTCACTGCATAATTCATCAAGAGAGTTTGTGTGCAAAAATCTCATCTTCATCCTTGAACTTTGTGATGGAAACAGTTATGAAAATTGTAAATGTTTTAGTCACTTTCATTAACCCACAAACAGTTCAGGTCCTTACTGGAGGAACTGGAGAGTTTGTATTCAGATCTCCCTCTGTACAATAATGTTCGTTGGCTCAGCCGGGCAAGGTATTGAACAGATTTGTAGCATGCTTGGGGGAGATCAAGAGTTCCACCAGTGAAAAAGGTTATAATTTCCCCAAACTAAGCGATATCAACTGGCTTTGCAAGCTTATGTTCCTGGCTGATATAACCGCACACCTGAATGACCTGCATTTACAATTGCAGAGAGAAGGACAAACTGTCCTTCATCCTAATGAATACTGGCAAGGCTTCATGGAAAAACTGAATGTCTATTGTCGTGATATCACTACTGAGACATACAAGTATTTTCACAGTGTAAAAGCACATTCAGCAAATTTTCCATTCAACTCGGAAGAATTGCAAGAGTACATTGAGGCGCTGACAAAAGAATTCACAGAACAAGATTTTCAGACCCATGGGCCAACTTTTTCTTTCCTTATCAAGCCCGACTTAATGGAATCCATCCAATCTGATCTAACTCTTTTTGAATGGATGGATGTTGATGATTTTGAGCATATTGAATTTAAGGGTTATGGAGAACAAAATTCACAGAACTGCGGAAATCTCTGGAGGGAAATTGCACAGATAGATCACCTGCCATATCGCAGTGCTGGACCAATCTACCTGAAAAATGTATTTGCTTGAAGAAAGTTGCATTTGCGTTGCTTTCAGCCTTTGGATCAACATATATCTGTGAGCAAATATTTTCACACATGAAGATCATTTTGAATCCTCATCAAAGCCGTCTCACAACTGCTCATTCTGAAGCCTGTGTGAAACGTAAAGTTACGCAGTATGTTCCTGACTAAGCAAGGGCAAGGATCTCACTAAGTTTTCTTTAACAAAAAAGTTTGTTGTTTTGTGTGCTTTGTTATTATTATAAATAATAAATATATATATATTTTCAGCAAGTGTAAATCTAATTAAAAATGACATTAAAAGGAAAAGACAAATTAATATGATTCGCTGTTAATTGTCTTTAAAACTTATGTTCTTTCAAAAGACATATGATTTATTTGTATTTGTTATCATAAATAAAATATTTACTTTCTCAACTATTCGCTCCTGTTTGAAATTATTGCCGACACACCAAGGGACTTGAAGGTTTTACTTTGGCATACCACTACCAAACGGTACCCCTGGCCTAAACCATTGGGTTCTAAACTTAAAGATTGGAGGTTATTGATACGTCTTCTATGTGGTACAGTGTCATAAAGCCCTACTGAATCTAGGTAAGCAATGCCTATTGCACCCCCTGAATCTATTATTTTAGTCACCCAAACAAAAAAAAACAATAGGATTAGTTTGGCATGGTCTTCCTAAAGTTAAAGCAATGCTGTTTCTGATCTTGAAATCCATGTGAAGTTAGATGTTCAACAATCCTTATGCTTTAAGACTAATTTCCTCACTACTAATGTAAGACTTACTGGCCTATAGTTGCCCAGCATTTGCTAATTTCGAATCTTCTGGGACTACTCCTGTTAACAATGATTGGTTAAATAACCAATGAGTTTGCTAGCACATCATTAAGCTCTTTTAATAACTTTGGGTTTATCCCATCAGGCCCCATCGACTTATTTGTCTTTACTAGCTAATACTAATAATAGCTTTCAGTTCAGCTACCATGTATGGAAGATTCTGAAATAATTTTTATTTTTATTTTTTGATAATTTATTAAGAGTTAAACGAAAATGAAAGTACACCTTAATGCATAATAAGGTACAATACATTAGAACAAATCAATAAGTGAGTCATATTGCAATTGAAATCTCCGTCTTATATAAACCTCAGCAAAAAGCTGTCATTTATAATAGCGAAAAGATATAAACAAAAAGTTAAATTTTGTCCTTTACAGGGGTAAATGAGATCAGCCAACAGTTGTCTCTGTCCTCTACTCTATTCCTAACCCAAAATCGAGATTTCTGATTATATCAATATATATTATGCCAATATATTAAGATAACAACCTAAGTTAATAGATAGGATTTAGCCGCTATCAAATGCATTCCTTAGTATTCTGTGTTCCCATGTATGACCTGGCTTTGCCTGACTTCCCTCCTGGTTCCTGTTCCCTGACTTCCATACCCTGACTTCGCTGATCTCCATACACCTGACCCCAGCTAGTTTGATTACTCGCTTTGTTTGCTTACTCCAGCTTGTTTATTGGATTATGTCTTTTGGATCCCTATTTTGTTACCTTGCTTTTGCCTTAATAAAGGGGTCTTTATATTTTACTTTTTTTCTGTATCTGCCTGGTCCCTTATATTCTATCTTAACCTCTAGAGACATAATAGGTGTACCTACAGTTATTTGTCTCAAATATGGAACCCTTTGCGCTACTTGGTCCCAAACCTTGATGGCAAATGTTGAGGGCAACATGATGACTAACCTTGGCCTCTCCGGCCTTGGAAAGTAAAGCAACTGGGCAACTAATTATTGACCCTGTTCCCCATTTTCTTGTGCTACCCATGATGGAGCTATTTCACAGGCACAGGCTAATGAATAGTATTCTAAATATGGTACTCCTAACCCATCTTGCAATCTTTGGGTATATAAGATCATTTTCGCCACTCAAGATTTACCTTGAATCTTAATGAAGCCAGTAAGGGCATTTTGAATACAAACAAGTAAATGCTTAGGAATTTTTACAAGGTACAGGTATAGAAATTTCAGTAGGATTGACATCTTCACGGTGGCCATCCCACTCATCCACTTTTCACTTCTGCAAGACCTCTCTTATTTGCTTCCAGATTATATCTACATTTAAGGAGCATATAGTTTGCATATTCTTTGATACCTAAATATTTAAAGTCCATTGAAATTTATAGAAATTTTCCAGGGTCTTGCCCACTGTTTGATATTTGCATACTAGTTGGTCAGCAGTTCATCAAACAGCAAGATAATGACCCACAACATACCTCCAGGCTTCAAATCATGGAAAGGCCAGCACAGTCTCCAGACTTCATTACGGTGAAAGCAAAGCAACCTACAAGTGCAACACATTTGTGGGAACTTCTGCAACAGTGTTGGGAAGAACATTCAGAACAAGAAGTGTGTACGGCTGTTATATCTGGCAAAGGTCGTTTAACCCACCGATCGCCGCGATTCACTGTGAATCACGGTGATTGGGAGGTTGTGAAGCCCCTCAATGAAGAGGCAGCCTGGAATGCCCCTCACCAGAGTTGCATCTGGCTCGGGGCGTGTTTAACAGACCGGTGATTTGCATCACAGGCCTGTTGTTTAAACCAAAGATCTCCGTGAATCACAGTGATCGGAAGGGCTGAAAAACTTTTTTTTGGTTTGCCTGGACAGTCTCACTTGTGAGGCTTCCAGGAAAACCGTGATGCCGCGATCAACGGCAAATAACGCTAAATGGATTGTTGTTAAGGGGATACATGAGTAAAAACGGACAAATCCATGGGACCAGATGGGATACATGCAAAGTTACTTAAAGAGCTGGCAAAACCGCGAGCAGATTTATTTAACCAGTTGCTACTGACAGGAGTAGTTCCAGAAACCTGGAAGTTGTCAATTGTACTATGATTTTGCAAAAAGGGTAGCAAGGAAGACTCCACCAACTACAGACCAAAATGGGCGGGGAGCGGGGCATGTCAAGACCCCGCTCCCGCGAACCGGATAATTCAGGTCTTGACCCGGAGAACCGGAGGAGCAGCGCTCACCCGGCATTCTCCGGGTCAACCCTGGAGAGTACCCAGGTATGCCAATGAGTCTTAAATAAGTAGTTATAAAATTAATGGAAACCATGCCAAAAGAAAGGATTATTAAATATATGAATGTAAATACCGTAGTTTGCGGAAATGGCATGAAATTAATGCATTTTTTTATTAGGTTAATAAATAATAGACTAGAGAAGAGCAGTAGATATAGCCTTTCTATATATCAGTGAGATATTTGGCCCTGCCCCTCAAAAATGTATTGCAATGTTTGGATTGTAAGGCAATGGTTGAGTGACAGGAGCCAGAAGGTTGTAGCTAGTGATATTAATATTCAAAGGAAGGTTTTGTTACTAGTCGAGTACCTCAGGAACCAGTACTGGTTTTTGCAGATGATACAATGGTCTGGAACAGGGTAGACATTAAGGTGGAACAAGCCAAATAATTAAGTAAATTAAAAGAATGGTTTAGCATGTGGCAGCTGTAATGTTGCTAAATGTAAAATAATGCAAATCCCAAAACAGAATATAGCATTGGCTGCACAGTTCTATCAGTGACAACAGAAGAGAGGGACCTAAATTAGGTGATTATGGCTCTTAACAGATATCTGGTCAAACCTCATATACAATTGACATATGAGAAAGTGGGAGAGCAGAGGAAGGCTACTATAAAGGTCAGTGTTTTGCAGGATAACAATTACCAAAAAAATACTAAATACTCCAAGCTATGTATAGCTTGGAGAAAATAGAAACAGCAGAGGTGACAGACAGATTTAAATTGATAACAAAGTAGAAGAGGAAAGTTTATTTCAAAGGAGGCAAAATGTGAGAACAAGAGGTCATAATCTAAAACTAGAGGGTCAGCGGCTTAAAGGTAATGTAAGGAAATTGTACTTTACTGAGATGGTGGTGAACAGGTGGAACAGCCTCCCTGCAAATCTGGTAAAGTTTAAAACAGTGAGCAAACTTAAACATGCATGGGACAGGCATAAAGCTATCCTGAATTCTGAAGATAAGACCAAGCACTGATTGATTAAGGTCTGATTCTTTACATCAGGTAAATTGGGCTGACTAAATGGGCAGATATTTATCTGATGTAAAATTCTATTTTTCTAATATTAATAAAAATAATAATGCTAATAATTAGTAATACATGAATTGTTGCCTCGATTTAGTGGTTGGGGTACAACCATTACAGTTCTAAGGTAAGTTGTTGTAAAAAAATAAAAAAAATAAAAACTCTCTGCACTGGACCACTGGTCCAGACTTATCAACTTTCCTGAGTAGCTAAGATGGCACAAGCTGCAGCCAGCACCAGGTAAGAAACCCACTGCATGTGTGATATGTCTATATATGCGACTGTGTTTGTCTGAATGTGTGTGTAATGTCTGATAATAGAGGGGGTTAATTGTTTGAAGCTGCTCATGTCTTGCAATGAAGGGGGTTAATTGTATCAGACTGCTCATGTCTGGTAATGGAGGTAGTTAATTATATGAGACTGCTTATTTCTGGTAGTGGAAATTTTATAATATATATTTTTAAATCTGAAATCAGCATGGTTCCTAATAATTTATATAATATAAAATGTAGTTATATGTACAATGTATGTATGTGATGGCAGAAATAAAAATGGGGTCCCCCTAGCCCTCAATGGTAGAAGCATTGTTAGTCATCCACAATGCTTTAATGACGTTTTAGTGGCAAAGATGTCGCAGACAAACTACAAAGAAACATGAGTAGAAGAGAAAATCCTGATGGTGTGTAGAGGTAGGATGGTTTGGGGAGGGAGGCCCAGACCGTTTGTTCTGTAAGGAGACCTAAAACTTCTGATGGCGGCCATGAAAACAGTGCCCACATTACAAGGGTTATTCCCAGCTAAGAGGGCCTTCCCTTGTTTATCTCCTGGCACTCACTGGAACAAAATCGTTTCAATCATGATTCATCTTCTTAGCTGTGAAACATTGTAGCTTTTAACACTGAAAAGTGGGAGAACTCTGCTATCATGAGTCCCAGAAAACAAATAAAAATGTGCAAAGGGCAGTTTAGCTGCTGATGACAATATTATGTCCACTTTATGGCAAAAGCATTTTTAGCATGACTGTGCATTTCAAGTGAGACATTTTGGTTATATTGGATTGCAGTGCATCAATACAGTAGTGAAGATAAACTATCTCATCTGACATAAATCGTGTTAATGATGACACTTAATTATAACCCAGATTATTAAACCTTCTCTGAACACTCCGCAGATAAAATTAGACCAGATCTGGCTCAAGCCTCTAAGCATATCCTCTTTTGATGATGAGAGATGATGCCTTTACACTCTATCTCTAATGTCAGCTTAAGCAGACAGTTTGGTGCAAATGGTTATAAATAGACTCATCAAGAGTGATTCTGGAATGACTACATTGTTTAAGTAAATCAAAGAACTAAGAGAATTCCTTCTGGAGCTGTTGTGGGTTTAGCAATAGGGTACAATACATCTTAAAAATATTAAATTGTTTAATATACATTCTTTGTTACGGTGTCTATTAAATTAATTAATTTAAAGATTCTACTGCACAGCATATACACTGGTTTTATATAAAAAAAATACACAAATCACACAAAGCATTTAACAGGGTGAAATTATATACAAGTGGATTATGAATTTACTTTTGTGATCTCCCTTTTATACCACTAACATTATATGACTATTTTATATGTGTTAATTATTGACTGACTAAAAATTGATACAATAGCTGTAAATAAAAGTTTTAAATCTGGACTGACAAAGCCCTGCTTTACTGTTTTTTGGGGGGGGTTTTTGGCTGTCTCAAATGGCTCGTGATGCGCTATGGGCATTATGAGACTGAGTGTCATTGTCTAAAGCAAACAGCTAAGCTGTCTGCACTAACCTTAAGTCTGGTGAGCAAGGAAGGTGAGCTGAAGACATAATGGAAGAGCTGATAAACATGCCTCCTCCCGCCCACCCATAATGTATTATTTATGGATGTTATTATACAGTATAAATACGTTGTTGTGACTTTTGTTGGGATAAAGTTACCCTCTTCAAAGCAAGGGGTGAATTGTTAAGGTGTAATGTGATGTTTTCTGGCTTATAGGGCAGTTGACAAGATTCTGTTAAGTTATTAGGTGGTTAAGTCTTTGGTTATTGTTTTGTTGGTAAACTAAATAAAAGACCACAGCCTGTTTTATCCAAGTTTGTTGCCATGTGTCTTTATTTATTAAGCTTTGGTTATGTCCCTTACAAGCTCATGAATTGCCTTATGAACACATTATATTTAGTTTTGCATCAAAATCTTTACACTTACCCCTATGAACTTTCTCAGGAACTCACTAGAGAACTCTATATCTGTATTGGAAAGGTCAGAGAAATCCCCCATCATGCCTTCTTCAGTTGCAGACACATCTCTGTAGAAATTTCTTGCTCTAGCATAAAACTGCATCTCGCCATCTATTACTTCACTTGTCAGAGCATAAAGTTTCACTGAGAAAAAGAGACAAAATATAAGATAAATACCCACTGCAAACTGTATTTACACAGTGACAAAATCACAATGAAATTATAAAAATAAAGCTTTGCTCTGGCCTATATTTTTTTTGGTTATAGTTAAGGGAGGCATTCTCGATTGATATGTGCTAGTGCTGGACATCATAAGCAGCAGTTAACTTAGAAACATAGAAAGTGACAGCAGATAAGAACCAGTAGGCCCATCCAGTTTTCCCAACCTCTGAGTAATTTCCTTTAGTAACTGCCCTTATCCTATATCTAGCTTGGCATTATGCCTATCCCATGCTTGGTTAAATGCCTTTACTGTATTAACAGCTACCACTTCTGCTTGAAGGCTATTCCATGCGTCCACTACCCTTTCCGTTAAGTAATATTTTCTGATGTTACCATTAAACCTTTGCCCCTCTAGCTTATGACTATGTCCTCTTCAGTATAGAAATATGCTTACATGATAGCAGTCTAGCTTCAATTCTTACCCTATTATCTCAACTGACATTACTCACAAGCATTATAGTGTGTGTTCATATAGGCTTTACCGCATAGCATTATGGTATTCATAACACATCAGTCAAGATCACCATAACAACTAATGGATACTTTCTCCACTTTCACCATATATAAATAGTAAGAACTTCACAAACAATGACTTTACACAGAAGTGGATATTATCATATTGTTCCGAAAGGATTTAGTCTAAAGAGGTTTGGGTTTTCACTCTATATATGAAAGTGGTCCAATTAAAGCAGGCATGTCCAAACTTTTTTCGAAGAGTGCCAGATTTGATGAAGTGAACATGTGCGAGGGCCGACCATTTTGCCTGACATCCTTTGAACCATTAAAAGTAAAAGCAAATTAACTATTTTATGCAAAGTTTATTGAAAACGGAATACTTTTCATTTTGTGACTTGGATGACAAATATAAACAGGTGTTAAATCACTCAGCCTTTAATATCAAAAAAACAGATCTATATTTGGGCAACTTATCTGTGGGGCCTTATCAGTCCGGAACGCGGGCCGCGATTGGCCCTCGGGCCGGACTTTGGACATGCCTGAATTAAAGGTATCGCAAGTTTCTTTGGATGTGGAATTACTCACGTTTGATGTTTGATATCAAAGTAACAGCAAAAACAGATTTGCATATTAAGATCTTCCCAAATAATTCCCAAATACTCTCTCAACTGCCCTCTTCTCTTTGCTATGACATGTATCTTGCCTAAGCTGCAATCATTTCTTCCTTTAGGAGTTGTACTTATTCTCTGGAACATCTTACGTCTTTTTGTCACTCCTCTAAATTTTTTCACTCTTGGAATGCTCTCTGAAAACCACCTGTTCAGAGAAGCAAGCAATATATCCTACACTAAAATTAAATACTCCTTAACCAATCAATCACTGTCCTAACAGAGTGTCCATTACCTCCCCCGGTGTAGCCCCCCCCCCCATATTAACAAGTTTTACAAAAGATCTACTCTAAAATAGGCAATATTAACAATCTTTTTCAGGGGGGGCTAACCCGTAGCCAGCCCCCCCTCAACAAAAATTTAAACAAAATGTTACTGATTATGATAGCTCCGCGTTAGATCAGGTTTGATCAGACAAAATGTTTGTTAGATCTAGTCTAATTACTGAGATATTGCATATTTAATGAGGGGGGCTGGTGGGCGGGGGATGGGTATACATACGAGTTGCCCCCCCCTCAACTGAAATTTGGAACTTTTTTAATGGATTTTGGTAGATATTCGTTAGATCCGGTAAAATCAACTGTTTTTTTCGTTAGATCTATCACGCAGGAGGCAGTATTCACAATGCTATTTTGTGTGCGGGGGATGGGTATACATACGAGTTGGCCCCCCTCAACTGAAATTTGGATTTTTTTTTATGGATTTTGTTAGATATTCGTTAGATCCGGTAAGATAAACTTTTTTTTCCCGTTAGATCTATCAGGCAGGAGGCGGTATTCACAATCCTATTTTGTGTGCGGGGGATGAGAATACATACGGGTTGGCCCCCCTCAACTGAAATTTGGAATTTTTTAATGGATTTTGGTGGATATTCATTAGATCTGATAAGATCAACTGTTTTTTTATTAGATCTACCACGCAGGTGGCGGTATTCACAATCCTATTTTGTGTGCGGGGGATGAGAATACATACGGGTTGGCCCCCCTCAACTGAAATTTGGAATTTTTTAATGGATTTTGGTGGATATTCATTAGATCTGATAAGATCAACTGTTTTTTTTATTAGATCTACCACGCAGGTGGCGGTATTCACAATCCTATTTTGTGTGCGGAGGATGAGTATACATACGGGTTGGCCCCCCTCCTGAAATTTTGAACTTTTTTAATGGATTTTGGTAGATACTCGTTAAATCCAGTAAGATCAACAGTTTTTTTCGTTAGATCTATCACGCAGGAGGCGGTATTCACAATCCTATTTTGTGTGCAAGGGATGGGAATACATACGGGTTGCCCCCCCAACTGATTTTTTATTTTTTTTATTATTGATTTTGGTAGATAATCTTTAGATTCGGTTAGATCAAATGTTTTTTTTCATTAGATCTATCACACAGGAGGTGGTATTCACAATCCTATTTTGTATGCAGGAGGATGGGAATACATATGGGTTGCCCCTCCAACTGAAATTTGGAATTTATGTCCTGCTTAGCTCTACTTCTGTTCCATGAAATTCGGGGGTGGTCCGCACAGGGCGCCTGAACACCTAAGGCCGGGCCTGGAAACGCTATACAAAGCTAAAAGATAGGAAATAAAGCATTTAGGAAATAAAACCTATCCTCCCCGCACACAAAATAGGATTGTGAATACCGCCTCCTGCGTCATAGATCTAACGAAAAAAACTGTTCATCTAACCAGATCTAACGAATATCTACCAAAATCCATAAAAAAAATCCAAATTTCAGTTGAGGGGGGGCCAACTCGTATGTATACCCATCCCCCGCACACAAAATAGGATTGTGAATACCGCCTCCTGCGTGATAGATCTAACGAAAAAAACTGTTCATCTAACCAGATCTAACGAATATCTACCAAAATCCATAAAAAAAATCCAAATTTCAGTTGAGGGGGGGCCAACTCGTATGTATACCCATCCCCCGCACACAAAATAGGATTGTGAATACCACCTCCTGTGTGATAGATCTAACAAAAAAACAGTTGATCTAACCGGATCTAATGAATATCTACCAAAATCCATTAAAAAAATCCAAATTTAAGTTGAGGGGGGCCAACTCGTATGTATACCCATCCCCCACACACAAAATAGGATTGTGAATAACTTCTCCTGCGTGATAGATCTAACGAAAAAAAACAGTTGATCTAACCGGATCTAACGAATATCTAACAAAATCCATTAAAAAAAATCCAAATTTCAGTTGAGGGGGGCCAACTCGTATGTATACCCATCCCCCGCACACAAAATAGGATTGTGAATACCGCCTCCGGCGTGATAGATCTAACGGAAAAAACAGTTGATCTAACCGGATCTAAGAAATATCTACCAAAATCCATAAAAAAATTTCCACATTTCAGTTGAGGGGGGGCCAGCCCATATGTATACCCACCCCCCGCACACAAAATAGGATTGTGAATACCGCCTCCTGCGTGATAGATCTAACGAAAATAACAGTTAATCTAACCGGATCTAATGAATATCTACCAAGATCCATAAAAAAATCCAAATTTCAGTTGGGGGGCCAGCCCATATGTATACCCACCCCCTGCACACAAAATAGGATTGTGAATACCGCCTCCTGCGTCATAGATCTAATGAAAAAAACAGTTGATCTAACCGGATCTAACGAATATCTACCAAAATCCATTAAAAAAATCCAAATTTCAATTGGATTAAATATGCAACATCTTAGTAATTAGACTAGATCTAACAAAAATGTTGTCTGATCAAACCTGATCTAACGCGGAGCTATCATAATCAGTAACATTTTGTTGAAATTTTTGTTGAGGGGGGGCTGGCAACGGGTTAGCCCCCCCTGAAAAAGATTGTTAATATTGTCTATTTTAGAGTAGATCTAACCAAAAAAACAGTTGATCAAACCTGATCTAACAAAGATCTAACAAATGCAATGATCTTTTGTAAAAATTCTTAATATGGGGGGGCTAACCTGGGGGAGGTGTGTACATTTCATTAATCACACCTGAATTCTGTTTGGCGTCTTGGTGTATTCAGAAGAGCTAGCTGGCCAACAAATGCATGTATGGCAAATCATGATGAACATTTCACATTAGTTGAATTTATATTGAAGTGTTACTCTCTCTTGCAAATGCACTTGGTATGCTGTAACTATGAATTAATCATTTGCAAAGCTAATGCCATGTTAGGAATGGCATCTTGAAATAGTTTGATCTTGGCAGGTGCTTACTCTATCATCTTTTATTCACCGGGGGGGGGGGGGTGGCTGGCACCATTCAGTCCTGTACAGAGCATAGTTAGAGAAAAGAAAGCAATAAAAAGGTACATAGAAATGATTCACTTGGGATGTACATTCTGCCTTAAGTTGTTCAAGGGCCAACTGTGCCTATGTGCCCACTTGTCAACCTTCCCCTGAGTACCCTAAATGCCCCTAATTCAATTGAAATCAGTAAAATTAAACAGGAATATTTATATATTGTTTTAAAATACTGATCAGGTTTTGCAAAAAAATAAAAAAAATACATTTTATAATTTATTTGTGCTTAATATTTGCTTTAGTACATCTTTAGTGGCCTTGATTTTTAAAGTGTATGTAACAGCAAACTCAATTTATTTATAATATAAAGTTAAATCAGTGAGAGCTACCCAAAGTCTCCTCACCAACTGAATTATGCATTATACAGGGCTAAGCCAGCCTCAACCTTCACTTTGAAGAAACTTGCTATTATTGGTCCACCTCAATGAACAGTGAATTGGCACAACTGCACTAACTTGGGTGATACTGCTAAACATAAAATTGTGTTTCTTTCTGGAGATGCTTATTTCATGGACAAGAAATGGTGGTATTTTAATACTCTCCATGCACTACTACTACCACCAGGCTTTACCAAAGCTTCTGGTACTATTTTTTTGTGTAATGAAAATTCCCACCATAAAGGCTGGTTGTAGAATAAGTGCATAGAAAGTGTTAAAATACCAGCACTTGACATACCCTGGGTTGTCTAGTTTCCAAAAATATATGGATTTTGGAGGGTAAATTGAACTGGCCACCAAGTAGGACATGGGTGCAGGATGACCGATGTAGAAATTCGTTTAGCCTCCAAACAAGCCAACAAACGTATGCGTTGGTGGTATCATTGTACTCAGGAAATGTTGGGTGTTTGGCATTGACATATAGCAGGAGCTGTAAATTCATACTTGAAGTCAGGGGCGTACCTAGAGTATTTGGCACCAGGGCTGGATCCTGTATATGCCCCCCACACACACACACACAAAATATTGACAAGAATATTTATTTTACAAATTTGTAAACTGTATGTCAAGCGGAAAAAACTAAAAAACCAACGGGTCGCAAAGACATCTGCTCAGCCAGCCCCAGGCCCACCGGGTACCACCCTGAGGAGTGGCACCCCCTTAGGTACGCTACTGCCTTAAGTATAATGTGTGTGTGAAAAGTACACAAAATAAATTACTACCACAAACTTTAACAAAGGCTGGCCGTAGAATCAGTGCATGGAAAGCATTAAAATACCACCATTTGAAATAAACTGTATTGTCTATTTGTTTTTTAAATATATGGTTTGTTGGGGTTTTAAACTAGGAAATGCTACTAAATGTTTACTTTTATTCAAAGAAGCAGTTGGAAAGATGGACATATACAAATCCATATTACTGTCATGCAATTTACTGCGGTGTATAGAATAGTAAAATCAACAATGTTCTTTTACACTGATGTCATTGTTTTAGAGTGTGTTTGTTTTTCTTCTTTACCGTAAAAGACATGCCTTTATGAATTTTTATTGCTTGAATCATCAATAATATATTCCTATAATTATGTCACTTAAACGTATCACATATTACAAAGCCACAATATACCCATGATTAATATTCTTTCCGAATATAACTCTTAAGTCATATCCAATATACAGGACCGACGGCTGGATATGGCCGGCAGCTTGATATGCACAGCTGTATGTGTAGCGTGTAGTCGGGCATTTGTCCTGTGTGGTAGCTGGCCAGTCCATATATATTATTAATATTGTTCTTATTTGCTGAGCAATTCAGTTGGTGAATATTTAAAAAACGATATTACATCTGTGTCTGGGTTTGCAAGAAAGTTGCGGTTTCAACTCCTTTACTTCATTATACATTAGGAAGGGGCAACAATGCTGGCTCTGTTTAATGCATTGTTAAATCTAAAGCCTCATTACACATTGAATTCTGTGTTACTCAGGACCTGCTCACTGGAGTATTTTCACAAGGGCCTTTCATAATGAATAGTAAACTGTTTTACAAAATCTGCTGACAACTTTCCCTCTAATAAATAAGCCCCAGCATTTCAACCTAATCTTATATTAAGCAAGTTTGATTATTATAGCATAGCATATTAAATAACAAATATTGACAATGACAACAAACAGTCCTGAAGTTGCCAGGACAGTTGATTTTTTTGGTACTGTCAAATATGGGTCTGTCTTGGCAAAAAATACTGTCTATTCATAATGCATTACAGTGTGCACAGCTAGCACTGCATTTAAGCTTTGTATATCTGAGAGAGCCCTATTTATGTTCCAAGGCACCTGTAACAAAACGTGGCAAGTATGGTTACATGTCAAGAAAAAACTTTCAGTATAGGGAACACATAACTTTAAATGTGAAAAATCTGAAAATATAAGGGGTTAGAACATTAACCACTTATATCCCTAGATATTTTTGGTTTCCACGCAATGTCACTAATTTTCAGGGGAATCCCTATCAACCTGAAAGTTATGCTGGTTTTTACTTGCCTGAATCTTCAGTTCTATTTTTCTGAACTCACCAAGAGGATATCTTTCAAGAAGATAGAGGTAGCTCTCAAAGAAATCTGTGCGTATGGCCTTGTGAAGAACAAAAGACATACTATGTCTGCATAATTCTTCATCTGTTTTATGCCAACGAGATTTGAAGGCAAGGTGAGCTCCCAAGTACTCCATATTCACACTCCTGTTACACGTACAAAGATTGATCCACAGTTGATCATCGTTTTCAGTTTGCGTTGTGTGTTACTTTACACCAGTAACAAGAACTCAGAAGCTTCTGGTATTAGGATATTCTCAGAGCACAGAGTAAGCAGCTGCTGGCAGGAACTGATAGTAAAACACAGACGTGTCGTTTACTGCTTAGTAAGGGTAAAAGTATATGCTGCCTGAATGGATTCAAATTTATTCAAAAAAGCCATTCTATTTTTGGATTTGTCAAATTGTATTATAAGTGAGTATTATATATTCAATACATATTTGAACAGGGTCCCACGTAATCATACACAAAAATACTTAACAGCAATGGAATTTTTTTTATTTTTTTTTTACCAAATATAGAAACCTAGAATTTTGCAGCAAATTAGTAATTTGGCCCATCTAGTCTACCCATTGTTTCCTGCTTTAAAGACTCAAACCTTAATCAGTCCTTGGTCTGATGAGGGGCTTCAGTATTAGGGCATAGGGTGGCCACAGGGATGGAGGAGTTTATTAAATTAGTGTTTGCAAAACTATCTGACTCCTCGTTCCATAATAAGGTGCAACAGACGATGAGTGAACTTTTGGTAAAACAGGAAGACGTATTCATAAAGAGAAAGTTACATGGCAAGTTACATGGCAAGAATAGAATATGCAAGCTCTAAAAGTAAACATTTTCTCGAACCCTTATACCTTATCTTCTAAAGAATCAACTCTTTTTTGTAAAATAGCCTCTTTGGCACCGTTTAAATCCATTATGTATGATTTAGGTTCTTCACCATGGAACATGCAAGGGCATTTATTACCTGAGTGTTGTAGATTTCTTCTACCCCCCACAAGGGACACCCCTAAACTGACATATTTGGACTGGGAGAGAAGTTTAATTTCTGACTGACAGTCCTCTATAAGAGTTATAGTTGTGTTGATTATCTTAAGGTCACATGACATTTTGTAACATACATTGATTTGGAGATTTGATCAGTTTTAATATTAAATCCCGTCCTGCCGTCCTGCCGCTGGACGCGCGCCCCCGTGTGGATCGCATGCGCGAACGGCTATCTCATGAATATTCATGACGGGTCTTAAAGGGACCTTTATCTTTTTTCCTCCTCCCCCTTAATTAGGTGGGTAGGAGGATCTAGGAGTGGAGGTATATTTAAACCCTCAGTTTACAGCTATCCCTTGCCTGTGATAGTGCCTTGTTTGCCTTCACTAGCGTTCTATATTGAATTTCGTCTTTTGGTTATCTAAACTCGGCTTGTTCCTGACTACCCGTTGTTTGCTGCCTGCCCTGACCTTTGCTCGTGACCCCGACTATCCGTTTGCCTGACCCTTGTATTTGTTCCGTGTTCCTGCATTATTGGGGACCCCTGGTTGCCGTTCCTTCTATCTGAGGTCTGCGTTGTCTCTCATCACCGCTTGGGGGCGCCTTTCCTAGTACTGCAGCGTGGATTCACCTCCTGGCCAGCCGTTAGTGCCACTGATCCAACTCTAACATTCAAGCATATATTTGTAATTGTGTGTAGGTGGTAGTTCTGTATAGTCCATTTGTAACCGTTCAAAGGACTCATAGGCCCATTGGTGTGCACCTGGGATGGGTGTTTTCCCGAGTTTTGGGTTTAATTTTATACAAATTTCATATGACTGAACAATCCGCTGACATTCCACATGTAATCCTGGCCCCAAGGCTACCTGCAACAAAAAGTTAGCCATGGCAGTGCTTCTTTGATGAGTGCTCTAGTGCAAGTCTTTTAAGCAGTCTATCATTATACTTCAAGGGTTGCAGCGATCGCAGCTGCAAATGGGCCTGTGCCTCTAGGGGGCCTGGTGCGACCAGGTGCACCTTTTTTCTTGTCTCGTCATACCAGTTTGAAATTGTTTAGAAATGGCTGGACCGCACCCATCTAGGACAGGAGTGCATCAGGGGTCACGTTACTACACGGTGAAACAGAGGCTGCTCAAACACTGTGCGAGCAGCCAGAGGGAAAAGAGCAGGTTAGTGGGGGTGGGAGGAAGGGAGGTGGGATCTATATGTGTTTCTGTGTGTATATATATGCATGTATGTAAGCATGGATGTGAACTTGTGTGTGTGTGACCATGGATGTGTACTTGTGTGTATCTGTGAGCATGGATTTGTAATTGTGTGTGCGTGTGAGCATGGATGTGTACTTCTGTGTGTGTGTGAGCATGGATATGTACTTTATGTGTGTGTGAGAGCATGGATGTGTGACTGTGAGCATGGATGTGTACTTGTGTGTGTGAGCATGGATGTGTAGTTGTGTGTGTAAGTATGGATGTGTAAGTAATGTGTGTAAGAGATGTGTGTTAGTGAGTATGAGTGTGTGTAATTTGTGTGTTTAAATATGTTTTATGTTGGAAGGAGGGGGGCAAGGGGCAATGATGGCACAAACTAGCTGTCAAAGTTGGGGGGCCTGGGGAGGAATCTTTCACATCAGGGCCCGGTGGTTTCTAGTTACGCCCCTTCCCCAGACACAACCCCTCTCTTGAGTATACTGACAGAATGGTTTCTCTACACATAGAAGAGCCAGGGCATGAACAGTCCATTCTCTCTTGTTTGGGGCATAATGAGTTAAATGCTTGTACAATCTTTTGGTAGGGATCCCATATTCTGTGATCCATATACGACAAACCTTGTCATCTTTTGTTTTAGGCAGTTATGTTTGACATATTACTTCAACTCTTGTGGGTGTGATGTTCCTCTCCCCTTGTCTAATAATATATCCCAAGTACTTCACCTGCTCTTGAATTACATGAACTTTATTCTGAGAGACTTTATATCCCTTGCTGCAAAGATGTTGTAGCAAGGATATGCACTCAGTTATGTTGTCGGTTAATGTCCCGTTCAAAGGCAAAAAGCTTCTGGCTCTCTGAGGCTATGGGAGTACAGAAAAAAGGCATCTTTTAAATCCAAAGTTGTAAAATACTTATGACGATCTCCCACTGTGCTCCAAAAAACTGTGTGAGGGTTTGGTATCACTGGGAATCAGTAATTTGGTTAATTGCTCGTAAATCTTGCACAAAATGATATTGTAGGGCACCTCTCCTTTCCAATATCCCTGTTACTTGCAATAGTGACATGCTCCATTTCCTTTTCTGATAAAACCCTGCCTTTGTTCTCTTCTGCTTCTTTCTCCTGCTCTCTGTACAAATATACTTTCTGGGCAATCTCAACCACAACCACATTTACTATACACACACATATATATATATATATATATATATATATATATATATATATACACTATAAAGTATTCTACCAGCTGGCCACTTTCAAGCATCCTGAATATGAACAAAAAGACAAAAAAACCCCACACAGTTCCTAGGTATCAAACAAAACCATACCTGTTATGTGTTATGACAGCAAAATCTGGGCCAAATTTGTTCAGATTACAGAAACACCCCACATGGATAGTTTTTTTGTTTTAATTTTTTTTTGGACATTACAGTCAGTTTAACGATTATTTCTCTTTCCTGCGAGTAGTGTACCCATGTAAACTATGCATTCTTTTTTCGAGCAGAGAAAGCTTTTTTTTAAAAAAAAAAAACATAGTTACACAATTAGGTGATTATTTTACATGCGTAATTCTGTAACAATAGAAAAATATCAAACAAAAACATTTTGCATTTATTTTCTTGTAGGTGGCCACCAAGTTTGCACACATTTCAGGAGGGCTCCTCTTTGCAGATCCTCTCCAACTCATTAAGGTTTTGAGGCTGACTGGCAACTCGAACCTTCAGCTCCCTCCACAGATTTTCTATGGGATTAAGGTCTGGAGACTGGCTAGGCCACTCCTGGACTTTAATGTGTTTCTTTTTGTTCCACTCCTTTGTTGCCTTGGCCGTGTGTTTTGGGTCATTGTCATGCTGGAATACCCAGGACCCATTTTCAATGCCCTGGCTGAGGGAAGGAGGTTCTCACCCAAGATTTGGCAATACTAGGCTCACCCATCGTTCCTTTGATGCAGTTAAGTTGTCCTGTCCCCTTAGCAGAAAAACACCCCTAAAGCATAATGTTTGCACCTCCTCCTTGGCAAACTTCAGACGGGCCTGTACATGTGCTTTCTTGAGCGGGGGACCTTGCGGGCGCTGCAGGATTTCAGTCCTTCACGGTGCAGTGTTTTACCAGTTGTTTTCTTGGTTACCATGGTCCCAGCTGCCTTGAGATCATTGACAAGATCCTCCCGTGTAGTTCTGGGCTGATTCCTCACCGTTCTCATGATCACTGAAACTCCACAAGCTGAGATCTTGCATGGAGCCCCAGACCGAAGGAGATTGACAGTTATTTTGTGTTTCTTCCATTTGCAAATAATCGCACCAACTGTTGTCACCTTCTCACCAAGCTGCTTTGCTATGGTCTTGTAGCCCATTCTAGCCTTGTGTAGGTCTACAGTCTTGTCCCTTTGGATAGCTCTTTGATCTTGGCCATGGTGGAGAGTTTGTAATCTGATTGATTGCTTCTGTGGACAGGTGTCTTTTATACAGGTAACAAACTGACATTAGGAGGACTCCCTTTAAGAGACTGCTCCTAATCTCAGCTTGTTGCCTGTATAAAAGACACCTTGGAACCAGACATCTTGCTGATTAATAGGGGATCAAATACTTATTTCACTGAGTAAAATGCAAATCAATTTATAACTTATTTGAAATGCGTTATTCTGGATGTTTTTGAGTTATTCTGTCTCTCATTGTTCAAATAAAATTATAGACTGATCATGTCTTTGCCAGTGGGCAAACGTACAAAATCAGTAGGGGGAAAAAAAAAGTACATAAATGGAAAAAAGATAAAGGTAGAAAACGCCAGACCTATGTTATCCAAAATGAGAAATTTGTTGAGTGGGGAAAGGGAGGAAGCAGGTATTTTTAATAATTATTTTTCTTCTGTTTATACCAAGGAAGAACAGTTACAACAAACATGGGATTGGCTGACACAGGAAAAAGTGCTTAAGCAATTTAACACTGTTAATGTAGACAAGGCCCCAGGGCCGGATAGTATAAACCCAAAGGTACTTAGGGACCTAAGCCTATTTCTGGACAATATTTTTTAACGTTAGGGATTCATTCAGTTCAGGTATAATGCCAATAGATTGACGCAAGCAGATGTGGTTTTCATACTTTAAAAGGGATCAAAATCTCAGCTGGGCAATTACAGGCCAGGGAGCTTGACATATGTAGTGGGGAATATATTTCAAGGGTTGCTCAAGGCATACATTCAAGAATACATCTTGAAAAGGAATATTATTAGTAGAAGTCAGCATTGTTTTTTGAAAAACAGTTCTTGTCAAACCAACCTAATAGCATTCTATGAGGAAGTCAGTGCAACCAGGTCCAGATTAAGACATTGTAGGCCCCTGGGCTACAGGTACTGTGAGGCCCCCAGTAATTGGTCCAGATTGGGCATAATTCGCTTGACAAATGTTCATTTTAATATACCTACTACGTTATTAAAGGACCATACATCCTGTTGCAGTTTAGTAGTACTCAATAGGGATAAATTCACCTGGTATTTAATGTAATTTAAACCAATTACTTGAAGCAGCTCTCAATGTTCTAGACTGTGACACACACAGTGGGTGAATTATTGATCTCTTAACTAGTTTGTTTTCACATGCAGTGTTAAAGCCAGCAGGGTTTCAAGATTGCAGCAGTGACACACACACACTTGACAGTCTAGTGGAGACTAAGCCTGCGCTTCCTGTCTTGGATGTTGGTGGCACACATGAGCTGATGTGCATAGTGCACACTGTGCACCGCTATGCACGGACCATCCGGAAATATATTTGTATATTTGACCCACTCCCCAGAGTCCTCACCCCACTGCAAAAAAAAATACCGGCTTTTGTATTGCCGATTTGCCGGTATTCATTCATTGTGCATTGCCAGCATCAAGGAAGTAAGTGTAACGCATGATATACCGTATTTGCTCGATTATAAGACGAGGTTTTTTTCTGAGCAAATGCTCTGAAAAATACCCCTCATCTTATAATCGGGGTCGTCTTATAATCAGACCTCAAATAGGTCTGACTATGAGACTAAGCCCCCCCCAACTTACCGGTGCTTCTGACTCCCGGTGTGTAGCCGGGGCAGCGTGTAGATGTCTACGCAATTTGCGTAGACAACTTCCGAAGCAGCCGGAAGAAGGTGCGGTTAGCAGCGGGGGTTGTCTGCGTCCATCACATCACGCAGACCTTCCCCGGCTGTCAGAGATCAGAGTTCCCCTCACCGGGGAATTCTCTCTGACAGCCGGGGAAGGTCTGTGCGATGGATGCAGACAACCCCCGCTGCTAACCACACCTCCTTCCGGCTTCAGCGGACGTCTACACGCTGCCCTGACAACACAAAAGTCAGAAGCACCGGTAAGGGTGGGTGTTAAATGGGGGGCATAAGGCATTTCTGTAGGCGGAGTGCTCTATGAAATGCCTTTTAACCCCCTTAATGCCACTCTGCCGCCAGAAATGCCCTTTAACCCTCTATACGCCACTCTGCCTCCTGAAATTCCTTATACCTCCCTATATGCCACTCTGCCCCATAATATGCCTTTTAACCCCCTAAATGCCAGAGTGGCATATAGGGGTGTAAGGCATTTCTGGAGGCAGAGTGGCACATAGGGGATCAAAAGGCATATCATGGGGCACAGTGGCATTCAGAGGGTTAAAAGGCATATCATGGGGCACAGTGGCATATAGGGGGTTTAAGGCATTTATGGGGCAGAGTGACAAGCCTGGGGGCAGATGTGCATAGCTGGGGGGCTTGTTGGAAAATAAAAGGAATTAAAAACAAAATATTTTTCTCAATCGTAGCTTTTATTAAAAAAATACTTTACATGAATTAACATTTACTGGTAAAACTTTTTTCCTATAGGGTCGTCTTATATTCAGGCTTTTTCTTTTTTTCCCAAATTAATATTCAGAGTTTGGGGGGGGGTCGTCTTATAATCGAGCAAATACGGTATATATTTTTTTTTTTTTAAGAAGTAATTTTATTTTATGAATACAGGAGATGCGTTCCAAAAATGCAATAAATGACAGGCATGTCACAAGGAATGCAGGCTATACAAACTAAACATGCGGCTCACACTGGTAATGTACATAAGCTCGAAAACGTAAATAAGACAGCTATTACAAGAGAACAAACGTCACGAGCCAGGACACTAGAAAATCTGCGGCCCAACACGCCAAATAGAGGACCGTGAGCATACATAGGTCATTGAATATCAATGTAAATAACAGGCAGAGCCAATGGGAAGCATCCCCAAGAAAATAAAGGAAGAAACAAGAGAAAATGGGGGAAGAGGAGAGAGAGGAAAGAAAAGGGAGAAGAAGAAAAGGGGAGGGGAAAAAAAAAGGGTATGAGGAGCAGCAATGCCTCCCAGTCGTGGCCAGCCGAGCAAGGCAAAAGCGCCCAGGACCCACACCCTCAAATCCATGTTGGAACAGAAGCAGACGACGCAAACTTCTCCAGCCAGGGTTCCCAGGTAGAGAGGAACAGCTGCGATGTATCACGTAAGTATGCCGTAATCTTTTCCAGCTTCAACATAGTCCATATTTTTGCTTCAATATCGGGGATTGAAGGCGTACCAGATTTCCAGATCCTGGCGATAGTAAGGCGGACTGCCGTACAGATGCGGAATATGAGACGATGTGCAGCTGCGGTCAATGAGTCCAAAGGGTAACGCTTGCAAAGAAGAGCTGTCCAAGGCTCCGGTTGTATGGGCTCCCCGAGCGCCTCACTCAACAGGTGGAAGAAGTGAGACCAGATTGGTACTAACTTAGGACACGTCCACCAGATATGCAACGGCGTCCCCTCATCATCACAACCCCTGAAGCAAAGAGGAGAGTGCGTAGGAAACATGTGGTGCAGGCGGGAAGGTGTGAGGTGCCAACGAGACAGCACCTTGAAACAGTTCTCCTGCACAAGTGTGCAAGCCGTGACCCTCCATACATTCTCATATATCTCCCCCCATTCAGAGGAGTCAAGGGAGAGACCCAGGTCGGCTTCCCACCGCTGTTCAAAGGACGGAGGCGACGAAAACTTGACTCCCAGGATGTGAAAATATAATTGCGAGATCGCTCCCCGGGGTTTAGTAGATTGACGACTTGCCCGTTCATAAAATGTAGAGGTATGGTCAGGATGGCGTCTAAGAAACAGTTGAGTAAAATGGAGGAGTTGGTGACAGCGAAAGACTTCCGTAGCAGGGATACCATGGAGTGACTGTAATTGCTGTAGGGAGTAGGGGCGGTTATGGAACAGCAGATCCCCCACCGTAACGAGGCCTTTAGCGACCCACCATTGGAACGGCCGAACCTGGAGGCCCGCGGGAAAATCACGGTTCTGAAAAAACGGAGTCATTCTGGAGCCAAGATCCGTGAGGCGGTACCGACGTCTGACCTGGAACCATAAGGTAAGGGAGTGGAGGAGGGTGGGGCAGTGCTGAACTTGAAGCCTGTCAAGGGAGGAATGCCACATAAGCCAATTTAAACGTGTCCCCGCACAAAGATCCGATTCCAGCTGGACCCAACGTGCGGGCGAGGGACTCACTGAAAGAGATAGGAGCATCGCCAACTGAGCCGCGACAAAATACTCATAAAGGAGGGGAGCTGACAGTCCTATGGCAGTCTTTGGTCTATAAAGAGTGGACTTAGCTAACCGGCTTCTGCGACCCTGCCAAACGAACCTCTCGACAGCACCTTGGAGGCTAGTGATGTCCTTCCGCCTGACTGGCAGAGAGATGGAGCGGAAAAGGTATAATAATTTAGGCAATAAAGTCATTTTCACCGCGTAAATCCTCCCCACAAAAGACAGAGAGTAAGAGGACCATGTGGACAAATCACGTTTAAGAGTCAAAATTAACTGGGGATAATTAGCGGCATACATTTGCTCCAGGGAGGGGGTGATGTTAATGCCTAGGGATCGCAGAGAGTCATGACGCCATTTGAAAGCAAAATTAAGGGAGAGGAGCTTAACCATAGGGCCTGGAAGGGTCACATTCAAAGCCTCGCATTTATCCGAGTTAATCTTATAACCCGAAAACTCCCCAAACCGCCCCAGCAAACTATACAAATTAGGCACAGAGGTAAGGGGTGACGTCAATGAAAGCAGAACGTCGTCTGCAAATAGACTAAGCTTATAGGTATGGACCCCAACCGTGAGACCCATGATGTCCGGATGCAGGCGTATGGCCTGAGCTAAGGGTTCAATGGCCAGCGCAAATAGTAGGGGCGACAGGGGGCACCCCTGGCGGGTCCCTCCCCTGATATCAAAGGACTTGGAGCGAAAAGTGCCAATATCCACAACAGCTGAGGGATGAGTATAAAGGGCCTGTACACCCTTCAGAAAAGCTCCTGTAAAACCAAAAGCCCGCAAAGTGGACCACAAATATCCCCAATCCACTCGGTCGAAGGCCTTCTCAGCATCCAGGGATAGAAGCATCATAGGCGTCCTGGTCCTTCGACACGAGTGGAGCAGGTTCAACGTGCGTCTAATATTATCCGGGGCCTCCCTGCCCGGGATGAAGCCTACTTGATCAGGATGAACCAAGCCGGCAATGACCACATTAAGGCGAAGGGCAAGGACCTTAGCAAATAATTTCAAATCAATATTGATAAGGGAGATGGGCCTATAGCTGGTACACAGGGACGGGTCCTTGCCCTCTTTCGGAATCATCACTATTTTAGCTTGCTGCATATCTGGGGATGGGCACGCCTCACCAGTAAGGAACGCGTTGAATAAATTAGTCAGATGTGGGAGAAGACACGCGGCAAAAGACTTATAATACTTGGCAGTGAAGCCATCAGGGCCCGGAGCCTTGGGATTCTTGAAAAGTTTCAGGGCGGCCGACACTTCATCCAGAGTAGCAAGTGCCGATGGGGCAAGTAAGGGAAGCTTACAATCAGAGAGGAATTGTCGCAGATCAGACTGGAGGGATGACGACGAGGACGTTTTCTTGCCATCGTAGAGGAGAGAGTAATATTCGGCGAATCGGTCAGCGATAGCTTCGGGGTCGGACGTCGGGCAACCAGACCTAGTTTTAATGCTACGTATAGTCCGGGAGCGAGTGAGATTCGCCAATCGTCGTGCCATCATAGTGTCAGGCTTGTTAGCCTTCTCAAAGAACTTCTGCTTGGTACGAAGAATCGCCTTAACAGAATCCGTGGATAGCAACATATTCAGTTGACCCCTAGTTGAGACGATGTCCCGGAGAAGACGTGGCTCCCCAGATCTCTTATGGGCCGCTTGTAATGCAGACAGCGTGGTTGTAAGAGCGTTAATTTGTGAGTGGAGCTGTTTCCGCTTGGCAGAATTCAAGGTGATGAATTGGCCCCGAAGAACTGCCTTATGTGCATCCCAGACAGTTCCCAAAGTAACCTCAGAGGTGATATTCTCGGCAAAATAGTCGGAGAGGGATTGAGTCGCGGTTTCCTTGACAGCAGGATCGAGAAGTAATGAGTCATTTAGTCGCCAGAAGGGTCGCAAATTGGGAGGACGAAAGTCAGCTAGCGATATCTCCACCATGGCGTGGTCCGACCATGAAATCTCGTGGATTGTGGCGCTGAGAAGTGAGGGGAGGAGACTCTGATTGAGAAAAAAATAGTCCAGTCTAGAATACATGGTATGAGGATGTGAATAAAATGAATAATCTCTGGAAGCGGGATGGAGGAGTCTCCAAGCATCAAATAGTCCAAGGGACGTAATAAATCTTTGCAGAGGCTTAAAAAGAAGTTTTGGACAGGTCCATATATGGATCCATCACAGAGTTAAAATCACCCCCAAGAATAAGGCCCCCTGGGGGAACCGTGAGGAGGGATTGTGTAAGCTTGTCGAAAAACGCGGAAGTCGGAGGGCTGGGAGCATATATGTTGACTATCGTTACAGGTTGGTCAGAGAGCAGTCCATCCAATCTAAGAAATCTACCATCTGGGTCGGAGAATGAATGAAGGAGGCGAAAAGGAAGCCTTTTATGTATGAGGATGGATACTCCATTATGTTTATCCGGAGCCGCTGCGTGGAAATGCACAGGAAACCGGGGATCCCAGTATTTGGGAATACAAGTTTTGCGGAAGTGAGTTTCCTGCAGAAGAACAATATCCGCATTCGATCTGATGTAGTGACGCATCGCCATTCGTCGCTTCTGTGGTGAAAGCAGCCCCTTCACATTGTGGGACACAATCCGCAGCCCCAACGAAGAAGCCATTGCTCAAGGGAGTGGGCCTGAGAGCCAAAAAAAAAAAAAAGGGGGGGGGAGGAGAAAGGAACAGAGAGTAAAAGAAGAGAACTCCGGCGGGAAAGACCACCAGGAAAAGAGTAATTCAACGTAAAGGTAATAGACGGAACACCAGTACGTCTATTTGAGAGAAACACAGGGGAACCTGGTCAGAGGGATGGAGAAGTCGCACTCCCAGCAACCGTCTAACAAACACATGATATCCATTTAACACTAAACAATGCATCGAAACAGTGCGCGAGATACGGTTCAAATATCCCGTAGTGCTGGAACAGGGAGAGGCCAATGGAAGCCACACAGGGGTCCCAAATATATAGGCAGGATGGGTAGTGTGTATAGAAGTGCACTAAAGAAAAAAAAAAATATGTAGAAGCAGGTGGAGGCCACCTATGAGAAGGGGGAGGCCTCGTGCCACGCAGGCGTGTGCGAGCCGATGTAGGCAAGACAGTATCCCGTAGCATAGAAGTAGAAGTGGGCCAATGGAAGCCGAGCAGGGGCCCCAAATTGCGGAAGCAGGCTGTGTAGTGTGTGAGAAAAAAGAAAAAAAAAAAAAAATACCCCCCTATCATAGACTATAGCTCTGAAAAAAAAGTAACATACGGTAAATAAACGAAACCACGTGTATAAAGCATATAAAAACAATAACAAACAGAGAAGTGAACCCCGTAAGGGAACTTAGCCATCCACCGGGCTCTAAGATGGGTCCGGGCAGATGCAGGGAAGACAGTCAAACTTAAGCTCCAGCTCAAGACGGTATCGGGCTACCCTCGGGACGAGGCAAAGACCGGAGGGCCTCTGATGCACGCGACGGTCGTCCCCCAGGACTGGACGGCGGAGTCGTCTCGTCAGAGCGTCGGTCCAGGTGAGCAGGTGGCTTCAATCCCAGGCGACGTAGAAAAGGCCCGGCGTCCTCAATCATCCGGAGATGGAAAAGTCGGCCACCCTTTTGCACCATGAGTCTAAAGGGGAAACCCCATCTGTATGGGACGTCATGTTCCCGCAGGAAATCCGTCAGGGGTTTCAGGGCCCGGCGCTTGCGAAGGGTGGAGGGGGCAAGGTCAGCGTACCATACCGGGGTAATACCGTCCAGCTCTGGAGAAGCATGCCGGGTAGTGCGCAATATGCTCTCCCTTGTGGTGAAATAGTGGCATTTTAAAACTATGTCCCTGGGGGGCTCACCATTTCCCGGCTTCGGACGTAACGCTCGGTGGATCCGCTCTATGCGTAGTTCCTCCTCCGGCACATCGGGTAGTAGCTGCCGTAGGTATCGGTGGATAAATGTGCGGATGTCGGTCAGGGATTCCGGGATACCCCGGACCCGTAGGTTGGAGCGCCTGGATCGGTTGTCCATGTCCTCTACGGCGTCCTGGAGATCCGCACATGTAGCTTCAAGGTGAGCAATAACTGCATCTCGGTCGTGATGCGCAGTAGCAAGTGTGTCGACCGCGGCCTCAAGATGAATGGTCCTGTCGGCCAAGGCAGCTATATCCGTGGAGATGGCCGTCAGTCCGGCCTTGAGGTCTGATTGAAGCTCTTGCTTAACCGAGAGTATGCAGGCCTTAAGGTCCGCTATGTCGCTACGGGTGCTAAGGCCCGTCTCATCCGTCCCCACAAGGCCTTACGGTATATATTTTTTAAATTGTATGACGGCAACCCGGGCTGGCAGCGCCAGGGCCGGACTGGCAATGAAAAGCATCCCTGGAAACATTTGGACACCAGCCCCATATATTTTATCTCGTGGTCAAGCTCTTGTACAAACACGCAGCCCTCATTCATAACTGAGTCACACTATTTGCCATCCAAATCACTATAAATCAGTAATTTTTATCGCATTATTTGTATTAAAATCCCAGAAACCAAAAACATTAAAAGGCCCAAATTAGTTACAGAGATTAGACATAATGGAATCAAAACATTTGCTACTGCAAACATTTTGAGGTGAAAAAGTTCCAGTTCCGCCAGTGTGTATGTAAAAAATTAAATCACGTCTTACAATTAAATTGGGTTTCACAGACTCTGAAAATCCCAACCATCCAAGTGCCTGCGACTATACCTTTGTGATAAGATCCGCTTAGTGAATAACACACAACCTTTTACTTTTCCTCTTACTTTTGTCCTCTGAAGTGACTACACATTCAGGGTGTTTTATCGCTAGATAAGTAAAAATGACATAGTTCCATTTATTGTAAAGTAAAGTTCCAGGAAAGAGATGAACAAGAGATGAACAAATACACACCAGGACAGGCTCTGCCACACCGACACCCAAACACACACACCAGGACAGGCTCTGCCACACCGACATCCCAACACATACACCAGGACAGGCTCTGCCACACGGACACCCAAACACACACACACCAGGACAGGCTCTGCCACACCAACACCCAAACACACACACCACAAGCCACAACAAAGCATAAAAAAATATATTTTCTCCCCTCTTTTGTCATTAACTCCCCTTTGTGTATTTATGTCCCCACACCCCTGTGTATTGATTTTTTTGATAACCCCATCTAGACCACTCTTAGTATTGATTTATATGATGTCTACCAGCCAACCCCCCTCCCTTGTGTATTGATGCCCTCACCCCTTTAGTATTCGTTAATGCGATGCCCTCCATACCCTTGTGTATTGGCCCCAGCCAGCCTCCCCTTTTGTATTGACGTAGTGATGCTCAACCACCCTCTTGTCATGCCCCCCACTACCATGTATATTACCCCAGCCACCCCCCCGTTTCTGTTTATATTGATTTTGTAATGCCAAAACCCAGCCACCAAGTTTTTAAAGATGTCCCAAGGCAATACACCTCCTCTTCTCCCTTGAATATGGGTCCCCTTTCCTCTAAACCCTATTTTTTTGGAAATACCTTTTTCCCGCTCTCCTCTGACATGACGATCCTCCTTGACACAAGGAGCCCACCCCCTTGAGCGTTACATCTTGAAAGGGGCAAGACGAAGAGCCTCACTGCCACTGGGCACCACGTTGGCCAGTGGAGGTGGTCGCGGTGCTCGACAGTGCCTCGAACCTCGCAGCCACTTGACAGCCCATGGACCAGCCGGCCCACTGGGAAATTTTCCGATCGGCCAGTCCAGCCCTGGCTGGAGCGAGGACCCCCGCTGGTCGAGGCCCCTGGGCTGCAGCCCCGCCAGCCCATGCCTTAATCCAGCCCTGAGTATAACTATAGATCAACAGTAGGTGTGGCAGTAGATGTGACCTATTTGGACTTTGCTAAGGAATTTGATATGATTCACACTGGACTGGGCAGACAAATGTAAAGTGAGGTTCAGTACAGACAAATGTAAAATTATGCATTTTGTGAAAATAATAATGCAACATATTTTAAATGTTCTCTCCGTGGAAAATAAAAACTACCAATGAGAAGGATTAAGGAATAATTGTAGACAACAGACAGTGCTGAATGCCAGTCAGCAGCTCCAAAGGCTGAAAAAATATTGGCATGTATAAAACAGGATATTGATTCATGGGAAGAGGATTTGCTCTTGCCTTTTTAACAAGTCAATGGTAAGACCGCATCTTAATTACGTGGTGCAATTCTGGGCACTGGTTCTTAAAAGGGACATTATGGAGCTAAAAAAAAAAAAAAAAAAAGAGCAAATGATTGCTACAAAATTAATAGGGATTGAAAGATCTCAGTTATGAAGAGAGACTAAAAAAGTTACATACATATAAATATTCTAAAAAAACTGCGTCTTTGAGGGGATAATATAACATTGTATAAATATCTGAGGGCCAATAGAAATAACTTGCCAGTGATCTGTTTATTAAGAGAACTGTACAAAGAAAAAGATGTAATCTTCTAAAACAAAAAGAGCAAAGATTTCATAGACAACAAAGGAAGGGAATATTTACAGTAAGGACAATAAAGGTATGGAATAAACTGCCAAGAAAGCTGATGCTATCAAATACAATAGATGCCTCCAAAAATGGACTGGATATTGTTTTGAAAAAGGAGAACATAAGGGCTAAAACTAGCAAAAATAAAAATGTAGATCTTCTTGATCCAAGGAGAAATACGATTGCCTTAAGGAATCAATAAGTGACATAATTTAAAAATAGATTAAATGGGTTTGTTTTTTCTGGCCTTCTTTAAGATAAAAAGCAGGAAAAGTAGGTACAAGGTACGTAGTGATGCCCAACCACCCTCTTGTCTATTGATGCACCCCACTGCCATGTATATTACCCCAGCCACCCACCCCCTGTTTCTGTTTATATTGATTTTGTAATGCCAAAACCCAGCCACCGGGTTTTTAAAGATGCCCCAGGGCAATACACCTCCCCTCCTCCCTTGAATATGGGTCCCCTTTCCTCTAAACCCTATTTTTTTGGAAATACTTTTTTCCCGCTCTCCTCTGACGTGACGATTCTCTCCTTGACATGAGGAAATCTTCTGTGAGACCACCCCCTTGGGCGTTACATCTTGAAATGGGCAAGACGAAGAGCCTCACTGAGGCACTGCCACTGGGCACCACGTTGGCCAGTGGAGGTGGTCGCGGTGCTCGACAGTGCACGACGGGCGCTTCGAACCTCGCAGCCACTTGACAGTCCATGGATCAGCCGGCCCACTGGGAAATTTTCCGATCGGCCAGTCCAGCCCTTGCTGGAGCGAGGACCCCCACTGGTCGAGGCCCCTGGGCTGCAGCCCGGCCAGCCCGTGCCTTAATCCGGCCCTGAGTATAACTATGGATCGACAGTAGGTGTGGCAGTAGATGTGACCTATCTGGACTTTGCTAATGTATTCTTTCACTGGAGGACCAGATTACGGCATTAATTCTAATTTGCATCTGGCTTTAGTAAAATCCCAATAAATGTAAATTTTTTGTTAATTAACCAATGATGTTTTGATTGTGTTATCAGGATATTGATTCATGGGAAGAGGATTTGCTCTTGCCTTTTTAACAAGTCAATGGTAAGACCACATCTTAATTATGTGGTGCAATTCTGGGCACTGGTTCTTAAAAGGGACATTATGGAGCTAAAAAAAAATAATAAAAAGAGCAAATGATTGCTACAAAATTAATAGGGATTGAAAGATCTCAGTTATGAAGAGAGACTAAAAAAGTTACATACATATATATTTTCTAAAAAAAAACTGCGTCTGAGGGGATAATATAACATTGTATAAATATCTGAGGGCCAATAGAAATAACTTGCCAGTGATCTGTTTATTAAGAGAAATGTACAAAGAACAAGATGTAATCTTCTAAAACAAAAAGAGCAAAGATTTCATAGACAACAAAGGAAGGGAATATTTACAGGTATGGAATAAACTGCCAAGAAAGCTGATGCTATCAAATACAATAGATGCCTCCAAAAATGGACTGGATATTGTTTTGAAAAAGGAGAACATAAGGGCTAAAACTAGCAAAAATAAACATGTAGAGCTTATTGATCCAAGGAGAAATATGATTGCCTTAAGGAATCTATAAGTGATATAATTTAAAAATAGATTACACGGGTTTGTTTTTTCTTGCCTTCTTTCAGATAAAAAGCAGGAAAAGTAGGTACAAGGACTGAACTTGATGAACTTAAGTGTTTTTTCAACCTAAATTACTGTTACTATGTTTTGTCTTAGATTCAGAATTGCCATATGCTTAATTGTGTATGTTTAACTTCTCTTACTGTGTTCTGCAATCTATAGTTTATCTATAATAATGGCATAAAAAAAAGAAAAGAAAACTGTCAAAAACGTTTCAAAGTATGTGAGAATTTTTTTCAGTGCAACCCAATGAACAAGATCCATGTCAAGCAAGTTATTACTTTAGGTATTGTACACTATCTATAAAGTATTATTTTAAAACTAATGCTCCCGTTTATCAGGTTGGCTTTAGAATTAAAAATATTGTTCAATGTAGTTTCTGTCTCTTTAATTGCATACGCACTGTATATCTAGAAAACCTTTTCTGGTTTAAGAGGTCCTTGAGGTGTGGGTACATCTTCGAGCTATTTCTAAGGTTGCTGAGCATTTCATTATGTGTAATCTTGCATATACACATATGCACAAAAATATTTAGCAAGTGAAATGTCTAGTGGTTTGAACAGATCAATATTAAAATCTTCACGCTTCAATTACTTGGTGAACTATAGCAATTAAATTAGAAATTATAAACTACAGGACATTACTTGCATAAACAAACAACAATAATCTAGGGTTTCCTAGAGTTTCTTCTGCCCTCTGATTCCATAATATTTATATAATTGGAGTATTCAACTTCCATTACCAGTGGAAGTCTGATTGTCAACAGTCATTTACAGCAGGGATAAATATTAGACCAATCGATAAGGATATAGATGTGTAGAGAGAAATAACCGTTACACAAATTAATAAATCAAAAAATGTAGTTACAGTCTAGATTTTATTTTCATTTTCAGTATGTTATCAATAAATCAATTTTGTTAAGACTTTATTAACATTTTCTTTTGGGTTGTTGTCTTAATTTTGTAATATTAAAATGCAAATGAAAACCAAGTAGCCTACAAAATTAGCACCATAATTACTTTACATCTCATTTAAAAGGAAAGTTTACTTCAAGACTTGATTTCATAGTACATTTTATAATAAATAATTATTTATTAAAAGTTATAATTTGGAAAGGGTTTGTTGTTGTTGCTACTATAGCATATAATTTACATATATTTTGTCCTTTTGTGAGTCTTGCAATTCAAAGATTTTTAAGCAAGCATCATAATAATGATTTAAGTGATTTTAGTGTCAATAAAAAGTAGGTGTATTCTTTAAACAAATTATTCAGATGCATTCCCATACGCATACGTTTTTAAATACAAACACTCCCAAACATTTGTTTGAATAATTAGTTAGTAGAAAGTGAATTGTAGGATGACTAGTTATCTGCCTATATCATTGCTCTTTTAATGGTGAAACAGTAGGCAAAGGAAGGGACATAATGATATTCATAATCATGCTTGGTCTTTTTTGAAGACATGCTTTGCCTGTTACTCAGCATTCTGCAGACTGTGGACTTCCATAAAATCCTTTAATTTTATTTTAAGGCGTGTAGAACGGAGCCTACCTTTTGGGTCCCAGCAACTTACAGCCTGGACCTCTCCCCATCATAGACCATTGTGTTAATTATTCAAAGTGGCATCTCGAGGGTATCATTAAAAACCAGGCACTGACACTAACACGCATGCTCAATAACATAACCAGACACACAGGCTAGCGTACCCAGACACAAACATACACATACTAACATAGCCAATCCAAAATAACCAGACACACACACCACCATCCCTAGAAACACGCACACTAACAATCCCAGACACACACACTAACAAACCAAGACACAACCCCTCTCTCTCTCACCCCCCCTTCATCAAGGAACATAAACAGGTAAGTCCAGTACTTTTGCCCCATTGCCCCTGGGTATGCCCATTCTACCAGGACGCTCACTTTTAACTTGACCCTAAGGATTAACTTTTAATATATTTTTTTTATTTAAATTATATAGATGTGGTGGAGGATAGTTAGTGGGGCATTAGAAAACGTTTAGGGTTAGGTTTAAAAAATGTTTTTTTAAAAACCATAAACTAAATGAAAATCATACAAGAAATTTGGGCAGTTTCCAAATCAGGGATAATTAATTAATATATTTTTGGCATTTATTCCCATTTCTACCAGCTTTCTATAATTTATATACCTGTCCATAAAGACATGGTTGGATAAGTTTGGTGTGGAAGAATTACTGGCCCGTGCAGAGCCCTGATCTCAACCCCATCAAACACCTTTGGGATGAACTGGAACGGAGATTGCGACCCAGGCCTTCTCTTTCAACATCAGTACCTGATCTCACAAATGTTCTACTGGACGAATGGGCAAACATTCCCAAAAAAACACCAAAGTCTTGTGGAAAGCCTTCCCAGAAAAGTGGAAGCTGAAAAGGGGGAACCAGGAAATCACTTCTGTTACTTTCAATAATAGGAAGATTGCGACCTCGTGATGATGGCGTAGAGACGCACGCGCGTGTGATGGGGGCGTTCCTGGGGCGGCGTGTGTGAGACGGGAGCAGGGGCTGATTGAGCTGCGGGTCTCTGGAGGCTGCGTAGCTGTGCGGCTGTGCGGCGGTACGGCTCAGCGGCTGCACGATAGTGCGGCTATACGGCTGTGCTGCTGTGTGGCGGCGCGTGCTCGGACCACCATAAGGGGTCTGCAGAGCGGCTGAGTGACCTGATGGGCGGAGAGACCGCCACTGTTCCACCACCACTACCGCTATACCGCCAGTGCCTCTACTTAACTATCCGGTAGGACGTGTACCGGTAAGACGCCTGCCGAGTTTTGAGGTCTGGGGGTAGGCTGGAACAGCCTGAAGAATTGCCGCGATAAGCGGGTACTGTCAACAAATAAGCACCGGAGGAGATATACGCGGCCTGTAACACGTTAGGCCTAAAAGAACTCCGGAGTTGTGACTGCAGGAATGATCGGTGAATTATCCTTCTTTTTTTTTTGTCTGGAGCCCAGAACTGCATTCAATGCTAAGAAGAAATTAATAAGATATTGCATTATCTGAAATTTTGAATCAGCGAAACTGGTAGGACTAGATTTAATTGGTTTACATTGGCTTATACAGTGACTGTACCGACCTTTTTATACAATCTGTTTATGCTCGTCTTGAATTTTGTTACCTGAGAAATTTGCCATCAGAAATTTGCTATCAAAAAAAAAAAAAATTATTTGATAAAACAGATTAAATAATCTGAGCCAATAAACTAAGTGAAGAGTTGCTGGAAATTAACCTCGTATTAGACTGACTTATATTTTTCTTCCCTAAAAGAAATCCTTTCAGGTATACTTGAATGTATTGAAGTCTTTATATAGAAACTATCACCTAATTAATTATGCCTCCTAAAACGGATAAGCTCGAGAAAACTGATAAAATGGATAAAGGAGAGAAGAACAAAAATACCAATAAATCTAGAAAACCACAATCCATAAGTACCTTCTACTCTCCTCGCAGCCAACTGAGTCTCTCTGAATCACCTGAAAAATCAGTATTAGAGCACTCTGTAGAAGAACCAATACAAACTCAACGGCCTTACATTTCTCAAAAAGATTTATCTACGGCTCTAGAGACTCTATATGATAAAATTAAATCTGATTTGGATAGAAACCTGAAAGATTATAAGGATGAAATTTCCTCTATAAAGTCAATATTAGCTTTTCAATCTCAGAAAATTTCTACCCTTCAACAGACTATCAAAGAATTAAAAGTACAAAATGAAGAAAATAAATTGGAAATCAATAAAATGGTGTATAAATTAGCAGATATTGAAGACAACTCAAGAAGAAAAAAACTTAAGAATTAGAGGGATTCCAGAAGCAACTACAAAGTTGGACCAATATATTAAGGAACTCTTGGCTACATATATAGATATTAAAATTCTTGGAGTAACACCAATTGATAAGATTTATAGAATTTCAAAACCATCTAATCCTATTTATAAAGACCAAGACAGAGACACCATAGTTATTTTCTCCAGCCTGTGGATTAAAGAACAGCTACTGAAGGAGTGGAGGGAAAATCCTCAAAAAAAACCAAGAAATTTGTATCATTAATTAATCACTACAAGGACTAATAGGAAGAAATTTGCGGACTTTACAGTATGCTTAAGAGAAAACAATATTAAATACACTTGGGGTTTCCCGGCTAAAATTCGGGTCACTTATAACGGAAAGATTTATATTTGTCATGACCCTGAACAGCTTAAAGTTAAATGAATTTCCTGGGGTTTAATGCAATGAACCTCAGATACTGCACTATAGAAGCTGCTAAAAATGTCTTTTTTTTTTTTCTTCTCTCTCTTCTTTTAATTTTTTTATACATATGATAAAATAAGAATATATACAACACAGTCGAGATATGGAAATTTACACACTATAGAGAAATTTCTTCTTTTTTCACTGGTAATGAACAATATTTAAATTTTTTGTATTAGTATTACTTTTTCTCTTTCTTCTCTGTCTCTGTTTAGACTTTTATATAAACTAAAGATACGGATAACTTAATGCACATAATATAGCTGATTTCCTTTTTCTTTTCCTTCTTTGATTAAATATCTATTATATACACATTATAACGAAATATTTCTATATTCACTCGTAAGAAAGAATACTTAAATGTAAAACATATGATTAATTAAGAAGGCACATAACACAGCTGATATACGCCACAAGTAAAACTGTCCCCCCCCCCTTTTTTTTTTTTTTTTCTTCTCCTCCTCTCACCATGTAGCCCCATATACCCCCAAATCAATCCCAGATGGATCAGGGATTTTTTCTCCATAAATGGAGGATGGTAAATTACCCCCTCCTAAAATTTGGAGATAGTGTGAATGTTTTAATGTATGTTTTTGTACCTCAAGTCAGTGTTTATTTTTTGAATAGTGTTAAGCTCTATGATCTCTCTCTTGAAACTAAAAAGGTCTTAAAATGGAGGAGTGTTGGACTGGCGATGATTATGAGTCTTTACATCATAATAATTTTTTATTAATTAAACTTATGACTCTTAAACTAGTAACAATTAATGCTCAGGGGCTGAACTCGCCGTATAAAAGATCTTTTCTTTATGACTCCATGTTAAATGAAAACATAGATATCGCATTTGTACAAGAAACCCATTGGCAAAAACAACAAACACTAAGATGGAAATATCGTAAATACCCCCATATATTTACTGCTTCTATGACAGAGAAAAAGAAAAGAGGAGTTGCAATTATAATATCCCAAAGAGTTAAATTTGAATATATTACACATGATTCAGATAAAGAAGGTAGACGCTTAATTTTAATTTGTAAAATTAACGATAATTTCTATACATTGATGTCTATCTATGCCCCCTCAGATCTATCAGCTAAATTTATCAATGATTCAATGGAAACTCTGGAAAAAAATCGAAAAAGGTTTAGTAATAATAGGGGGAGATCTAAACTGTATTCAAGACTTTAATCTAGACAGGAAATCATTAAAGAAAACAGAAACATACGATAAAAGATTAAATAAGAAAGCTGAAATGTTCTCAGCTTCCTTATCTAAGAACAATATGTATGACGTTTGGCGAACTATGCACCCAGACGAATTAGATTATACTTTCTATTCTGCACCCCATAAATCTTATTCTGGCATAGATACCTTTTTTATGTCAGGACTAACACTGGAGAGATGCTCCTCCTCTTTGATAGGTAGTATTACATGGTCTGACCATGCACCAGTCTATATGCAAATTGTGGACAATCCAAATTATAATAAGAGATTTAGATGGCGTCTGAATGAGCAATTAATAAAATCAGAAGAAAATAAAAAAGAACTACGCTCCTTAACAAAGCTATTTTTAGAAACCAATGATACAGGAGAAACTTCAGTGACCACTTTATGGTGCACAATGAAATGCTTTTTGGGAGGACATCTAATCAAAAAAGCATCGTGGATCAAAAAATCTAGGGGTAAAAACTTGGCAGACTTGCATATCGCATTAGCAAAAGCGGAGAGAAATAATAAGATTAATCCTAATGAAGATAAACTGGAAGAAATAAACTCAATTAAAGCAGAAATATTAACTAAATTACAAATTAAAACAGAGGAAATTATGTCCCGTTTAAAACAGAAATGGTATTGCAGTAACAACCGAATCTCTCAAGATCTAACAAATAAACTCAAAGTTCAAAATCAGAATCATAGGATTAAACAAATACGCTTTAAAGATAAAACCTGTCTGTCCCCGTCCCAAATTGGTGATGCTTTCAAAAGTTATTATGAATCACTGTACAATCTGGAAGAGCTAAATAAAACAGATGCACAAATATTTTCCTACTTGAAGAAATTAGAACTCCCTCAATTAACAACAGAGCAACTGAGTACATTAAATCAAACATTTTCCATTACAGAAATAGAGGAAGCCATCAATAGTTTGAAAGTAGGGAAAGCACCAGGCTCGGATTGATTTTCATCATTATTTTATAAAATTTTGAGTACTGAGCTATCACAGATTTTTAAACGACTCTTTGAAGAAATAGGAGAAACAGGTAAATTTCCAACTGAAATGTTGGAAGCTATAATAACCCCAATACCAAAACCAGGGAAGGATACAGAAATAGTGACAAACTATAGACCAATTTCCCTAATAAATGTAGATGTAAAAATTTTCTCCAAAATATTAGCTCAGAGACTTAAATTAGTTATACCAGATCTTATCCATCCGGATCAAATGGGTTTTATTTCAGGTAGATTGGGAGAAGACTCTTTAATATAATAGAAGAAGTCCATAGTAAGAAAATTCCCTCAGCTTTTCTAGCATTAGATGCAGAAAAAGCTTTTGACAGAGTCAATTGGAAATTTATGAAAGCAACTTTTGAAATGTTTGGACTAAATGAAAGATTTTTAAGATACATTATGGCAGTATATTCATCTCCTACAGCTAAAATAAAAGGACTTGCTTTTGAATCTAAATCCTTTATAATTCGAAATGGCACCCGCCAAGGCTGCCCTTTAGCACCATTGATATACGCCTTGGTTACGGAACCTCTTGCAGCCTCAATTAGAAATTCTCAAAAGATTCACGGGATAAAAATAGGTTTTCAAGAACATTCAATTATATTATATGCGGATGACGTACTTTTAACGTTGTTATATCCAGAACAATCATTTCCTTCTATGTTAGAATAAATAACAGAATATGCATCTTTTTCTAATTATAAATTAAACTTTTCAAAAACACAAGTAATAACATTACATCTGAATGAGAACCAACACAGATTTTTTACAGAAGGAAATTACGTAATCAAACCTCAGAAGGTAATTGAATATCTTGGCATAAAAATCAGTAAAAATCCTTCAGATATAGTTTCTCTGAATTATAATGGTTTGCTAGAGGAAATGAAAGAATTAACTTCAAAATGTTAAAAAATTGAACTTTCATGGTTAGGACGCATAAATATAGTTAAAGCATATTTAATACCAAAAATATTGTATTTGTTTAGAACTATACCATATAAGGTTCCTAAGAAAATATTAGATGAATTTGAAAGATTGTTTTCTATATTTGTATGGTCAGCAAAAAAACCTAGGATCTCAAAATATATTCTGAGGAGGAGCATCTCTCAGGAGGGGTTAGGTTATCCAGATCTAATTAAACTCTACGAGGTTTCCTTTATATCTCATATGATGGCTTGGGGCAGAAAAACAAATATAATTTAGGTTGGTACAACATAGAAAAAAATGTAAGTAATATTAACGACCCATTTAATTTAATATGGTTGGATAGGAAAACAACAACGGATTTAAACATAACTAGCCCTTTAATGAAAGATATCCTAAATATAAAATTCAAAGTTGGGAAAAAATATGGCCTATTAGCAGGTATATCTGATTTGACACCTATAGAAACCCTGAGTATTTATATTAAAGATCTGAACATTTGTGGATGGAAACATAGTGGCATAATGGATGGACAACTGGTGAGGTCATTTGTTGATATACAATTAAACTTTAATTTACCAAATAAAGAACTCTTCTCGTACCTACCCATCAAACAGTTTTTTATAGCAAATCCACCAAGAAAACATGATACATTAGATGAACTCTGTTTGGAAATTCCTCAATTGAGTATAATATCGAGGGTATCAAAAACATTAACAAACCTGTTACCTCAGGAAAAATCCAAAACACTCTCCTTATGGGAAAGGGACCTCCAAAAAGAGTTTCAGCTCCAAGAGTGGTATAAAGCATGGCAGAACACTAGAAAAGCAGTTCACTGCCTAAATCTACACAAACAGTATTTTAAATTATTACACCGTTGGTATTTGGTACCACTTAGATTTAGTAAAATGTATAATACTAATAACGATCTTTGTTGGCGGTGTCATGAAGCCACTGGAACACACCTTCATATCTGGTGGGAGTGTCAAAACCTTAAAATTATTAAGGAAAAAGTAAGTCTCTTATTTTTATTAATTGCTGGTACTAAAATCTGCCTGACGCCTCAGACCTTTTTACTTCATTTAAACCTACCACAAATTTCGAAATTCAACAAAATATTACTGATTAATATATTTTTAGCATGTAAAATTTGTATAGCTCGACACTGGAAGAGTCAAAATGCCCCATCGTGGGATGAAATTCTTAATCAAATTAAGACGCATGCAATATCAGAGAGATACTTTTTCCGAAGTAATTAAGACTGTTATAATAAAATCTGGTCCGGTTGGAACTTTTATGCGACTGGGTTTCCTTAAGTGAGTTCAACCCCAATCTATTACGCCAGCGACACAACCTCCCTTCTTTTAAGACCTAAAAGCTTCATCCTATCAGGATTAGTTACCATAGAGCAATGTTTATTTGTTTTTTGATCAATGTTAGTAACTAACAATGACTTTTGTTTGTTATTTAAGTTAAGTTTGACTTATATACTGATTTGTACTATTTGGTTATTTGTGTGTTATATTTTCCCCTTTTAAATAATTTAATAAAGAATAATTTTTTTAAAAAAAAAGAAAAGGGGGAACCAACTTTATATTAATGTCTATGTATTTAGAATGCAATGTCATCAAAGTCCGTGTTGGTATATTGGTCAGGTGTAGAATTCTTTTGTCCATATAGTGTATATATATTAAATGTGTGTGGGTACGCTAAAAGAGAAAAATTACAGTTGAAGAAAGACACAGCAAAAACATGGAAATGTCTCTTATCGTGTAGCATAAAATAGCCTTGTTTCTGAAGAGGTTAAATCTTTATAGAACTTGACTTATAGGGCAGTATATCTTTCTCTTGCTTAGCATATGTTTGTGCTAACAGTTGCCTGTGTTCTATGTGTAAATTGTAAACACAATGCATGGCTCACAGTTATGCACAAATAGTAGATGTGCACTTTAAATTTCTTACAGCTTCATTAGGGCACAGACATTTACAGCTCACTAACAATGACATTCAATTAACACTTGTGCTACAGATTTAGAATGCATTTCTACTTTGGAAACTCTCTGTTTTGGTATATTGGACAGGGAAATTGCAGTGCATTAATTCTAACTTGCATCTGGCTTTAGTAAAATCCCAATAAATGTAAATTTTTTGTTAATTAACCAATGATGTTTTGATTGTGTTATCGTAACATTCAGCTGTGTTTTATTAGTTATATTGTGTAACTACATATCATGTAAAAAGTGTAAAAAACTAAATCCATAAGAAACTCATAAACAGTAACCATATTTTTCCAGCCCTGGCGAGCTTTAAAATTACTTACATAATTTAACTATACATATATAAGGGTAATTAACTAAAATGTTATATTGCTTCTTTGTTACAAAAATATTTACTGAATACATTTTGTGTATAACATGACGTTATTTTTTGCAACAAACGCTACTTTCATAATTTTAAAATAAACATAATAAATAAAAGCAATATTAAATATATATTATGAATTTATATAAATTGTATAACATTGTATATTTTTTTTTAATATTAGGCATGGTTTTGAGGTATGCCATAAACTATATAAAAAATATATGAATTTATTTGTGAGATAATTGTTAATGAATGCTTGTGATTGAGGTCTATTTAGCCCTACCAGGGCTAAACATTGGAGGTCTTTTAAACACCGTAGCATAATTTAACAGCGTGTGTGCCATACCTTCCACTACCATAATAGTTCAAGCGTTGTTAAAATGCATTACAAAAATATACAGACACAGGGGCGAGTATTTGGCACCTGAGGCAGATCCTTTATGTGGCACACCTCCCCCATTAAGAAATTCATGCTGGCAAGAATATTTATTTCACAACTGTGTATCAACTGGAAAAAAATAACTTATAAATACATTTGACAATTTTGAATAGGTAACATTTACTGAACAGATATGATACAGCATAACTTCCATCACTACACTGAGCCAGACATTGACGGTAGTGCCGTCAATGGCCACCGCTGCCCCTTTAGCAGCCTGCCTGTACCACAGCTGCCCCTTTAGCAGCCTGCCTGTGCCATCTCTGTCTCCCCGAAACAGCCTACCTGTCAGGAACCGGGTCCATACAGACGACTGTAAAGACCCAGAGAGTCCAAAGATTGTGTGCAGGAGTTACGGTGCAGTAGCGGAGTTGGACAGGGACTGGTGCAGAGAGACAGCACTCTCCCGGTGGGCATCTAGGGTTGTGCAGCCACATACGAGCGCCCTGACATAGCATCGGATGATAACAGAAGAGAGCAGAACTTGGAGACATCCTGCAGGCACCCTGGAGCAGGCATGAGACATAGCACTGGAATCATGTGCAGGATGCTGCAGGCTGAGAGTATGGAAGCTAAGCAGAGTACAGGAGAAAAATAGCAAGCAAGAGGGACAGAGCAAGGAGCAGGGGACCAAGCAAGCAACACAACCAGACAAGATTACATGATACAGGGCATAACAGGGAAGACAAGGAATACTCAAGACATGAACAGGACAGGACACCCCTCTACCGAGGATACAAGACAGGACACCCCTCTACCGAGGATACAAGACAGGACACCCCTCTACCGGGGATACAAGAATGGACACCCCACAGGTTACATCACCGACTGACACACATAAATACAGGAACTAGCCTAGGACTATATGATAACTATTGGAGATTCTGTCACATCTTATGGCCATAGTATGCTTAGCCCACCACTACGCCAAAGTACTCCAATGATGGTGGGTCCTAACGCTAATCCCTGATTACAGAGGTACGACACAAACCAAACATGAAATCCAAACACATAGCAATGAGACATACCTTTAGACTGCAGACTGTGAAAAACATAACGGGTGGGGCGCACCTATGAAGGAAACAGAGCTGAAGCAAAGAGCAGTACTAGAAGCAAGGAATGGCAGATCAGAGCAGAGCAAAGGAAATCCAGGAACGGATTGAAGCAAAACAGAGATACTATAGCAAGATTGAGATATGCAGCTCCACAGCCTGGGTAGAACGTGACACTACCCCCCTGACAAGTGGGACCTGAGGAGGTATGCTACTGTACAATTATTAATGCTCAATTGGTTACTGTCTGGGACTGGGTCCATACAGACAACTATGATGACCCAGAGCACCCAATGAGGGTATTCAGGAGTTAATGTGCAGTAGCAGAGTCAGACAGGGCCTGGTGCTGGGTAACCACACTCCCTGAGTGTTGAGCACCTAGGGTTGTGCAGCCATATACCAGGGCCCTGACATGGCAGCAGATGTTGACCAGAACAAAACAAAACTTGATATCCTGCAGGCACACTGGAGCAGGCATGAGACATAGCTCTACAGAGAAATGTGCAGGATGCTGCAGGCTGGGATAAGGGAAGCTAAGCAGAGTAATAGCAGAGGATAAAGGGAAACATAACAAGCAAGGGGACTCAGCGAGCAAGGAGGACTTAGCAAGGAACAGGGAGACAAAGCAAGAAACTTAACCAGACAAGACATACATGGTACAGGACACAACAGAGGAAAGGGAACAAGGCAAGGAACACAGGGGATGGAGTGAGTAGCCAAGATCCTCCAACTCTTCTCCTTTAAGCATAGGATATCTTAAACTGGGACATGAAGAGATGAGAGAGGAACCAGGATGATTCAGGGGAAATAGGGCAAAGGTACATAAAACACTGACACACATAAATACAGGACTAGCCTAGGACTATATGATAACAATTGGAGATTTAGTCACATCATATGGCCATAGTATGCTTAGCCCACCACTACGCCAAAGTACTCCAATATTCGGTGGGTCCTAGCATTAAACCCTGCCTACTGAATCACCAAACCTGAAACTAAACATTAAATCTAAACACAGAACAGAGATAAAACATACCTATAGACTTCAGACTGAGACAAACATAACAAATGGGTGGGGTACCACGTATAAAGGAAACAGAAGCTTGAAGTTAAGAGCAAGACCGAAATACAAAAATCAGAAGCCCGCGGCAGAGCACAAGGAAATCCAGGAATGGATTATAGCAAAGGGGGAACTGTAGTGAGACAGGGGAACTGTAGTGAGACAAGGGAACTGTAGCGAGACAAGGGAATTGTAGCAAAAAAGGAAAAACCAGAGATAGGCAGCTCCACAGCCTGGATGGGGCCTTACAGTTACTATAGATTTTTTTCTGAGGCAAAATGTCCAGTTTCAAATGTAATTTCAAATGAAAGCTGTATTTGTCCCTTCAGGAGAAATACCCACCTAGCAACAGCTAGTGGGTTTCGCAGCACATGAAAGTCCCAAATCACCTTAGATTTTTGATGGATGCCTCTCATACAGGCAGTCTCCACAGCATTAAAAGGTTTCATAAGAGAGACTTTCTTGCCAGAGACCAGTCTTCTTCTTTTAAGAGGATGCGGTTCCGGTAAAAAATAAAAAAAATATAAAAAACTTCTTCCCTCCTCCTTTTCTGAGTCTTCTGAGGAGAATTTGACAGGAACTTCCCCCCTGCTGCTCATTTGAGGAAAAGCACAGATTACCATAAAAATAAAAGTGTGTTCCACGTTAAGGACCAGGCTGTTTTTTACTTTTTGTACCCATTGGGACCGAGGCTGTTTTAATACTTTTGCGGTGCTCGTGTTTAGATGTAATTTTCTCCTCACTCATTTAGTGTACCCACACAAGTTATATGTTGGTTTTTTTTCAGGACAAGAAGGGCTTTCTTCTGATACCATTTTTTGATCATATTATCTAATTTCCTATAAGAAATTATAAAATGATGAAAAATTGAAAAAAAAAACCTTTTCTCACTCTTATTTGAAAAGTCTTTTACTCATCCAAAAAAGCAAATAAAAAACCTGCTAAATAGATTCTACTATTTGTCCTGAGTTTAGAAATACCTAATAATTTATGTTTTTTTGCCTTTTTCTGGAAGTTATTAGCCAATAAGTACAAGTACTTTCAAAACCATTTTTTCCAAATCGGGTCATTCTGCCCCATGTGCTTTTTTCGGGTATCTTTGAAGCCGGCCAATGCATTTTACCACATCAAACCATATATTTTTAAAAACTAGACACCTCAAGGTATTTCAAATGCTTTCCATGCACTAATTGTACTACCACCCTTTGTCAAACTTTCACTTTGTGCTCACTTTCAAACAAGACCCCAATATGTGTTCAGCAATATCTCCCGAATACCCCACATGCATGGGTTTTGTCTGGTGGTTTGGGAGGTAAAACGCCACATTTAGGAAGTGCTTATTTTTTAAGTTGGAATTTTTACATCTGGTCCTACTGTCCCCCATATCCTAATAGGGCCATCTTTAAATTGTTAGTAATTAACCCTTTCCATGCATGAGATTCTACCACCAGTCTTTGCCAAAGTTTGTGGTAATATTTTTTTTTGTATTTTTTCACACAAATTGGACTTCAGGTATACATTTATAGCTCCAGGTATACGTCACTATCAAACAACACCCCAATATGTGTTCAGCAACATCTTCCGAGTACAGTGATTCCACCCATGCATGGGGTTGTCATGTTCTTTGGGGGGTAAAAGACCACATTTGGGGAGTGTGCTTTTTTCCCCCCACGTTGGTCAGTCTGTGCCTATGCCTCATCAAACCATTCATTTTTTTTAAATTAGACACCCCTTTGGTATTTGAAATGCTCTCACCATGTCAAGATTTTTGGGAAGATACAGCGCTAATTTTAGCACTTGCTCATAATAATAAACTTGATTTTTTTTATTTTATTCTTTTTGGACTTTTTTTTTTTTTTTACATATTGCTGGAACTGGATGTTTTTTGTTTTTTTTTTTGCTTTTTTTTAAAATATTTTACTAATCACATTGTTATTAGAAAGCTGGGCTCCATTGACTTGCATGGTTGAATGCAGTACCTGTATTCAGCCTGCAAGTGGAGCCAGAATTCTCAAGAGACCCTTTAGCGAACTCTTCCAACTTTGTTATTTTTTTTTACAGGACACGCCACCATCTTATTAATGGCAAAATCACTCGCAGTGGCGGTTGTGACCGCTCTCTGGAGCAGTAACAGTGCGTCCTGGGCTGAGTGTTCGGTGTTGCTGAATTCCTTGTTATCGAGGCATTTCAGCGGCACCATTAAAGTTTTGGAGGCGATCAAACTCTTTTAAAACGGCATCCGCCACCATACAGATGTTGACATGGCCCCTGATGCAGATCTCGAGGTCGAGGCATTCAGCAACACCGTTTCCGTGAAGAAAGTGATCGTAGATCACTTTCTTTTTTTTCTCAATTCTCCGTTTATTGAAAGTAAAACATAACAGTGCACAATGTCACAGCAATGTAAGGCACAGTGGAAATAGGAACAAGGCACAACTATAAGAACAGTAAGAACAGCAGCCGTCTTTACAAATGTAATCCCAGGAGATAGGTACAGCGGAGCTCCAGAGGACACGGGATCACAATGGTCGGACTGAAACACATAAAAGATGTGTCAAATACATAGTGCAGCGCATCAGAAGTATGGAGCAACCAATAACGGAGACCACAGTAAAAATAGTACCCAAAAAGAGCGGAGAACTACAGAAAAGGCATAGACCAGGCCGTAACAGAGCACAGCCGTGAGACCTGGGTACAAGGGGTACTTGGTCAGAACGAATTAAACCCAACCAAACCTTGTGTGGCTTGCAGTCAAAACGAGTAAGAAAAGAAAACAACAAAATGGTACGTGAGCATAGACCTGAGGAGAAAGGAAGAAACAACGAACAGACTTAAATCCAAGGAGAATCTGGGCGAGCATCCAGGGAGGAAACATAGGAGCGCCAATAGAACCACTTAAGCTCCACCGTATGGTCCTGCCCTCTAGAGGCACCCGAAAGGACCTCCATCTGGTAAATGAATTCCACCCGGTTGAACCAGGCAGAAATAGAGGGGGGGTGACGGACTTCCAGGATCTAGGAAGGGTGGTGAGCGCAGCATTAATCAAATGAAATTTAATAGAACCCTTACGGTACGGGACCGTGTTGTAATGTAACAATATAGAAGCCGGGGTGGCCGAGAACGAAGGGTCAGACACCTCCCGAATAACCGCAGCCACCTTGTTCCAAAAGGGCTTAATAGCAGGGCATTCCCACCAGATGTGGAAAAGGGAGCCAGGATGGGAGTTACACCGCCAGCAAGTCGGAGAGGGGCAAGAATCTATGCAAATCAAGGGGAACTTTATACGAACGGGTAACAATTTTGAGGAGGGTTTCCTGTACTCTGCTGGACACAGTCCCCTTATGTACAATCATTAGCATCCGCTCCCACTCCTCTAGAGAGAAGGATAATCCCAGATCACTCTCCCAGAGGCTGAAATATTAGGGCTTAGTAATGACCGCCGGTGCAAGTAGGAGGGCGTATATGGCAGAAAGCAAATGCGGAGGCTCCAGTGGCTCAAGACACAATTGCTCAAAGGCAGTAGGAGGGCGGGCACCGCCCGCTAGGGCCCCGGTGGAGGAGAGAAAGTGCTGTAGTTGGTGGTAGAGGAAAAGAGTCAGAAAAGAGTTAGTCATGGTCCCCGTCAGCTCCGCCAAGGGTTTAAGAGCAGGGCCACGCATCACGTGGCACACTCGTAGAACGGAGACGTCATCGGGCGTAAATGGCACCAAGCGGGCGGCAACACGTCCCGGGACGAAGTCGGGATTACCCGAAACGGGGAGCATGGGAGAAGGGACCGACGTAAAACCCCCCGCCCGCACCACATGGCCAAGGGCCTTCAAGGTGGGGGCCAATCAGGGGATGAGGAGCAAGCGTGACACAACGCTGTGGGTTGGGGATCCAAGGGAGAACAGCAATCGGGCAGGATAAAGCGGCTGCCTCCACAGACACCCAGAGGCGACTCGCACCAACAGACCACTCGACCACGCGATGGAGATGAGCCGCCCGCCAGTAAAGTTCCAAATTGGGGAGACCCATCCCACCCAGCATCTTAGGTCTCGTCAAGTAAGAGAAAGAAAGTCGAGGCGGTTTGCCCTTCCATATGTAGCGGAGAAAGGCACCATGACATTTACGGAAATAGGAACGGGGAAGAAAGATAGGTAGCGTTTGGAAAAGATACAAGAAGCGTGGGAGAACGTTCATTTTCAAAACACTAACCCTCCCAAACCAGGACACATGAGGGAAAGCCCACCTATGGAGGTCAGCAAGGAGGGTGTCTAGGAGGGGATCAAAGTTGAGAGCCTTAATCTTAGACAAATCCGCGGGGATAAGGACCCCCAAGTATTTAATAAAGTCTTCCTTCCAACGAAAGGGCATAGTGGTGTTCCGGGGTCAAGCGGAACCCCATCACCTCGGACTTGGATAAATTAATCTTGTAGTTAGATATGGAGAGGAAGTGATCGAGGACCGATAGCAGCACAGGGAGGGAACGACCCGGATCAGTCAGCGTCACCAGGACATCATCAGCGAACAAGGAGATCACATGGGAGCGACCAGCGACTTCCATATCTGAGATGTCCGGGTGAGCACGGACCGCCTCCGCAAGGAGCTCAACCACCAGGAGGAAGAGGAGGGGGGAGAGAGGGCACCCCTGCCGCGTGCCGTTAGCGAGAGCGATCCGATCAGACTGGATGTCATTAACTGTAACCCGGGCAACCGGTGAGGAGTACAAGGCCCGCACACACGTCAGCAATCTAGAGCCCAGGCCAATACCCTCCAGGACCCGGAATAAAAAGGGCCAGGAGACCCGATCAAACCAATGGGGTTCCAGAGTGGTGGGCGTGCGCCAACAAGTCAATAACCTTAATCGTATTGTCCCGCGCCTCTCTCCCCGGCACAAACCCCACCTGATCCGGGTGAATCAGGCCAAGCAGAAGAGGCCGGAAACGATTGGCGAGCACCTTCGCAAACAGCTTAACATCGACGTTGATCAACGAAATCGGCCGTTAGCTGCTAGAGGTCCAAATTCTTATCAGGCTTAGGGATCACTACGATGCTGGCATCGAGCGCTCTGGGGTCAAAGGGCTCACCCCTGGCAATAGCGTTAAAATGGGTCACCAAATGAGGGCCTAGGAGTGGGAGAAACTTTTTATAATAGATGGCAGTGAAGCCGTCCGGTCCCGGGCTTTTATCGGAGGGGGGGGGATTTTTAACCGCAAATTCAATTTCTGACAGAGTAATCGGATCCTCAAGGGCCGCCCTATCCTCCGCTTTGAGAATCCTGTTAAGGTGCGCGAATAAAAAATCGGAGGTGGCTGCATGAACGTCTAAACCAGGATGCGGGTCAGAAGGAAGGTTATAAAGAGACAAATAGTATTGTTGGAAACATTCAGCAATTTCGTGGGAATGAAAGTGAAGCTTATTATGGCGATCCCGGATCCTAGTCAGGTAAGTCTGAGCCCTTTTCGCCCGCAGGGCTCGCGCCAACAGTTTGCCCGGCTTATCCCCAAACTCACAGAATAAGTGTCGCGTTAGCAGAAAATTACGCTTGATGCGCGTATCGAGCATAGACGCCAGGCGAGCCATAGATCACTTTCTAAGCTTGTTTAATGAAATTACGTGGCCGGCACGTCAGTGGTCGTCACCTGACCGTTTTTGCGTGACGTGCCTGACCCATCAGTGGACATTAATGTTAAAATGCAACATAAGCAAACTTCCCACATAAAGAATAAGGCTTGTTGGAGTCAGTGTAGTGCCTCGGCTTTGTCTTCTAGAGCGTTTGCTCATTTAACCTCTTCCAGTCTGATTAACTCCCGCCATGGTACGTTTGAAATTGACTGGGAGTCTGAGGAAGTGGTACGCTCAGTTGCATCTTCTAGGAGAGAGAGAAGTTAAGCAATTTGCAAATAGCCAGAGTTAATTTCCTGGGCAATAAGTTACCATCAAAGCTCCTTACCTCTAGATGGGTTATGGACTCACATTCTGAATGAGATATTTTGCTGAACTGGCTTTTAGAGCATCTTTGGAGAAGAGAGATGATTTACTACCCAGAAAGCATATTGAAATTCCTGATATATAATCTTTGATGGCTGCTGAAGTGGACTGGGCTTTACTTTCTATTACAAGTAGTAATGTATCTACTGATACCATGGATCAGACCTTACATAATGTCTAGTTCAAAATTGCAGATGCTTGAAAAAGCAGACAGAGAAAGGGATTCACAGAGCACATCTTCCTCATCCCTTATAGCTTCTAAATTGGCCTCACTGAAGGTATCAGCAGAGCTGTTCTTCTCATTGAACAGTCTTTCAATTATATTACCAACATAAGAAGAACCCGATGGCTGCAATCTGCAGGCATGTTTGACTTTAGTCCCATAAATTTCCCAATTTGGAAGACTCTTATTTGTTTTTTTCTGCCTTTATTCAGATGGTGGAGGGTCTTACAAAATAAGGCGTTCATTTGCTGAGCTGAAGAAGAATCTTCCCCGTTCCAAATGGCCCTTTTGGACTGGGGGTCTTCCTACAGGGATTCAGGAACATCCCACTATGTACCTGAGCATGCCCAGTACCATTGCCAAGCAGGAAATAATAAGTCCTCAACTGGAGGCAGAGGCTCCTATATCAGAGGTGGCATCACTGGAAAAGCGCAACTACAACTATCATCTTTTCGGAGATTTCCAGTGCCTTAGTTCAGGGAAAGATAGAATTAGCAGACCAGTCAATTTCAAGATAGATCAGTCCCCTATTTCACATACCAAAATCGGATGGTTTGCGGAGACCACTGTTACTCATGAAAGCCGTAAACACCTTTCTCAAGGAAAAGTGGCTCAGGATAGAAGGATTATCAGATCTTTCTGACCCGGTACAAAAATATTTTTTTTGCAAGTTAGATCTGATAGATGCCTTCCATTGAATCCAAATTGCCAAAAAGCTCAGACGCTTTCTGAGATTTAATTGGAGGGGTCAAAATTGCCAATGGACAGTGATGGTGCTTGGCCTTTATAATGCTTCTTACACCTTCTCCAGGATGATGAAATCAGTGATTTCTCATGTCAGACAGAAGGGATCCATATGTCTATATTATCTAGACAATATTGTGTTAGTAAATTCAGATTCTGCTGAGCTAATTCAACAGAGAAATTATCTCTTATCTCCATCGGACAACGTACGTAAGACCATTGATGTGATGTTTAAAGCGAGAAACTGGGGGGAGTCCAATGCTAGCCCTGTGTCTGGATGCTGTGAAGGCATTTGACAGGGTCAGCTGGACTTTCCTAAGGTAGACACTGATATCTTTTGGTATCACAGATTCCTTTTTGGTGGCTATTTGTGCCCTATATGACTCCCTATTAGCCAGAATAGACCCTTTTGAAATACGTAATGGTACAAAACAAGGGTCCCCTTTAGCACCTGTGATGTCTTCTCTCTAGATCTGGTGCTGTGTGATTTGCTGCTCTCAGTATATACACAGCCTGTTAAAGCAGAGTGTGGAAAAATAACACACTAAATTGGAGAGTATGAGTATGAGTATCATAACACAAGTTAATCAAAGTGGGCATCACCCATTGTGCCAGTTCATAAAAAGAATGGTGAAATAAGATTGTGTGGAGAGTACAGGATGATATTTATTTCTCAGCTGATGATTGATACATATCCTTTGGCAAAGACAGAGAAAATATTTGCTTCGCTAGCTGGTGGAAAATTATTTACAAAAATCGATCTCAAGCAAGCATTTCTGCAGCTTTAAATTCATCCAAACCCACAACATTTACTTACCATCAATACACATCGTGGTCTGTATACTTACAATCAAATGATTTTTGGAATAGCACCTGCACGGATGGACAGTATATTGGCAAAAATTCCGATGACTGGTGCATGCTAGATGACATGCTTATAAAGAGAAGATCCATGGAATAACACAAAAAACAATGTGGAGTTGTCTTCAACAGCATGAACTAAAAGCAAATTTGGAAAAATTTATCCTTATGGCCCCCAAATGAGAATTTTGTGGGTATATTGTAGATGAAAGTGGAATAAGAACAATAGAAGACAAAGTATCTGCACTTGAAGCACCAACAAAAATGTATGCTTTGGGGTGTCTGGTTTTCAAAAATATATGGTTTGACGGGGTAAATTGCATTGGCGGGCTTTAAAGATGTGGAGGCATCTACTTCAACAACAAAAGGGAGTTTGGGATTGGGGTGTACCAGTATCGGAGCAGAAGTAAAATCTCTGTTTTAGGGTGGTGAAGGTGTCCTCGGTACTCGTACTCCACAGAAATTTTGTGGCTTTAGACGAAAGAGACGTGAGGGGTAGAATGATCTTAGATAAGTTATGAATAAAGCGTCTATAGAAATTCCCAAAGCAGAGGAAATGTTGTACTTTTTTACAAGATTGTGGCCACTGTTCAATTGCCTGTACCTTGGTCTTGTTCATCTCGATGGCCTTCGAGGAAACGCAGAACCCCAAAAAGTCAATCTGGGCAGTCTCAACTTGGCATTTCTCTATCTTGGCGAATAGATGATGGGTATAAAGACGGGTAAGGACTTGACATACGTGATTGCGATGTTCTTGAAGTGTAGATGAGAAGATGAAGATATCATCTAAATATACCACCATAAATGTGTCTAATTAATCCCAAAAAATGTAATTGACAATGTTCTGGAAGGTTGCTGGAGCATTGCAGAATCCATATGGCATAACCAAATATTCGAAATGGCTATAAAGAGTGCGAAACCCTGTCTTCCACTCATGTCCTTTTTTGACTCAAATTAAATTATACACCCCTCGAAGACCCAATTTAGTAAATATGGTGGCTTGTTTAAGGTGTTCAAACAGTTCAGAGATAGGTGGAAGAGGGTACCAGTTTTTCACAGTAATGGCGTTAAGTTCTCTATAGTCCACACAAGGGCGTAAGCCTCCATCCTTTTTGCCCTCAAAGAAGATCCCTGCCCCGGCTGGTGAGGTAGAGGGGCGAATAAATCCTTTGGCTAAATGTTTGTCTAGGTATTCTCGTAATATTTTAAGTTCAGCTTCTGATAAAGGATATATTCGGCCGTAGGGTATCTTGGATCTGGGTAGGAGGTCTATTGGACAATCATATGGTTGGGGAGGCGGAAGGGAATTAGTACCCTTCTCATCAAGTACATCTTTAAACTCCATGTAGTAGGACGGTAACCCTGGGATAGAAGAGTTTATTGTGGAATGAGCTCTACCCAGGCAATGCAAAGTACAAAACGAAGATGAGAATGTGACACGTCCTGTAGCCCATTGAATAACTGGATCGTGTTTCTTCAACCACGGTAATCCCCGGATAAATGGAAACAGTGTGTCGGGACGCTTGTAGGATAGGTTGGGAGCGTAGAGCAGGGTGGCCCCAGATGGAAGGAAGTAGCCAAAGACAAAGTCCAAGAGGAAAATCCGAGTCAGGGAAGGCAGCGGAGGAGCAACAACGAGAGAAGAGCTGGGTCAGAACAGGAGAGGTAAACTAAGTCCAAAGAACAAAGCCGAGGTCAGGTACCGGGAGGTCAAACACGTAGAAAGGGCAGGATAAATGAGGACTGGGTCAGAGCAGGATAAGAGGCACTAGAGAGCTCAATAACTATGCCAAGACTGGAGGGCGTGCAGGGTTTTAATATCCCACAGGTAAGGCTCCTCCCACTGACTCCCAGGTGTTACTACCTTCACCTGTGAGGATATGCAATCCCCATACTCTCCAGCTTCCCCACTCCCACCAATGGGATGGGGTCTGTGGACGCCAGGACACTCCCCCTACTATCCCCACCATGGGGGTGTGTGTACGCTGATGACGCAGCCTACCCTGCACTACAGTGCAGCGGACAGCAGTTGCCGCACACGGCCTGGCGGTGTGTCGCTTGGCTGGCGGCGCAGGGAGGACCGCGGGAAGACGGGGGACGCAGTTCGCCCCGCGACGGAGCACGGCGCCCAGCTGAAGTCCCAGGTAAGGGGCAAGGAAAAGGGCTGGGGGCCTGACACAGTGGGGAGTTAATGATGTTGAAGGAGAATTTTTCAGTATGTCCCTTCCCTACCGAACAAGATAGAGGGATTGTCCTGATGATACAGGGGAGCCATCTATCGTTTCGATGAACACTTCATGTTTCTTGGAGCAGGTAGGGATATCACGCATGGTGAGGTATCCCTTGTCTACAATATTACTGCTAGCTCCGGAATCAATGATGGCCCGTAGATTGTGATGATGAGTTTCCCCACTGTAGACATAGGGGAATAGATAGGTGAGTGGGCGTTCCCGACAAGATGGAGGAGAAACAATAGAGTTTGCTTCTAAACTCACCCCTTGGTTGTTTAGGGTGTATAGGACAGGAAGCCAGGAGATGAGAATCTCCCCCACAGTACAGACTAGGGCTGAAACAACTAATCGATAAAATCGATAATAATCGATTATGAAAATCGTTGTCAACGAATTTCATCATCGATTAATCGGATCGATTTTTATCGATTATAAAAAGAGGTTTTTTTCAGAGCAAATGCTCTGAAAAACTCCTCTCTTTATATAATCCGACCTCAAACAGAGATCGGATTATAACACCGGAATCCAGATCCCCCGCTACGCTGCAGGGGACCTGGATTCCCCTCACTGTCGGCCGGTCTCTCACTTCCGTCTCTCTCCCCCTCCCATCTGCCCCCCCCCCTCCCATACATCACTCTGCCTCTCTACCCGGCACCGTTACTGAAGGCACTTTCCCTGCAGCTTCATAGAAGCCACAGTGTAAGTGAAGGTGAGTAACGGAGTCTGTCTGTGCGATGCAGACCCCCACCGGCTGACAGAGAATCATCCTCTCTGCATCGCACAGACAGACTCCGTTACTGCCCTTCACTTACACTGTGGCTTCTATGAAGCTGCAATGAAAGTGCCTTCAGTAACGGAGCCGGGTAGAGAGGCAGAGCGGTGTATGGGAGGGGGGAGGAGTCAGAGGGGTGTATGGGAGCCACCCTCCAATACACCACTCTGGCTCCTCCCCCTCTCATACGCCACTCTGCCTCTCTACCCGGCTCCCTGGTGTCTTGTCAGAAACGGAGGTTCACAGGAGGCAGAGTGGAGTATGGGAGGGAGGAGGAGGCAAAGTGATGTATGGGAGGGGGAGGAGCCAACGCGATGTATGGGAGGAGCCAGGGTGATGTATGGGAGGGGAGGAGGCAAAGTGATGTATGGGAGGGGAGGAGCCAAAGTGATGTATGGGCGGGGGAGGAGCCAGAGTGGTGTATGGAAGGGGGAGGAGCCAGAGTGGTGTATGGGAGGGGAGGAGCCAGAGTGGTGTATGGGAGGGGGAGGAGCCAGAGTGGTGTATGGGTGAGTTATAGTGGTGTATGGGGGGTATTATGAATTTTTAGGGCATATAGGGGGTATAAGGCATATGGATATTAGGCATATCAGGGGGGCATAAACATATCTGGGGGTAAAAGGTATATCAGGGGGCTCAGTGGCATATAGGGGGTATAAGACAAATCGATATTAGGCATATCAGGGGGGCATAAAACAAATCTGGGGGTAAAAGGTATATCAGGGGGCTCAGTTGCATATCACTGGCATATAAGGAGTATAAGGCATATCAGGGGGCACAGTGGCATATCAGGGGGCACAGTGGAATCTGGCATATAAGAGGTATAAGGCATATATGGGGCAGAGTGGCAAGCTGGGGGTCAGATGTGCATAACTGGGGGCAGTTTGGTAAATAAAAAATTTAAACAAGGCTTTTTTCTCAGTTTTTATTAAATATGAAAAATAGTTAACATATGAATTAATATTTACTAGTAACTTTGTATTAAAACCTAGTTTGAGAAGCACTGTGTTTGGGTTCTTGTAGCTTTTATTATTATGTCAGTAAAATAAGAAGGTGAATAGAGAGAGGCCATTGCAATAAAGAGATGAAAGTGTAAATTGTACGTTTTTTTATTGCAATTTTTCTTCAATTTAAAATAATGTATTTTTTTTATCCGATTAATCGATTAATCGAAAAAATAATTGGCCAACTAATCGATTATTAAAATAATCGTTAGTTGCAGCCCTAGTACAGACACAAATGATTGTTCTTGCATCAATTCTTTTCTTGCTTAGATAGAGAGGATCTTGCCAGCCCGATTTGCATTGGTTCTACCTCTGGCGTAGGTGGATGCATAGGAGGATGTGGATGTTCATGGGGGCGAGTTGTTGGTGTTCTCCAAATGGGTGTCCAAGGACGTTGCTTCTCAGCCTTGCGTTCTCTTAGTCTCCTATCGATGGATAATGCTAGAGACGCAAGAGGTTCTAGTGATTCCGGGATCTGGCAACGTGCTTGTTCGTTTCTTATGGCGTCTGAGAGACCCAGACGAAATTGATCTGTGAGTGCATAGTTGTTCCACTTGGTATCAGTGGCCAGGCACCTGAACTTTGTAATATATTCATCCACTCGTCGACGGCCTTGGGTTGGAGCTCTAATGGCTGTACACGCTGGAGTGACGGTGAGGATCATCATACAATGAGGACAAGGCAGCAACAAAGAAAGAATAGGTATGAATAATAGGATCATCCATCTCTAAAAGTCTATGGGCCCAATTGTCAGGCTCACCTTCCATCAGGAGAATCATAAAACAGACCTTAACGGTGTCTGTACTGTGCGTGGTTTAATAGAAAACATGAGTTTGCAATTTGTAACAAATCTACAGAAAGTCTTACGGTCTCCGGTGAACTTAGATGGTAGTGGAACGTGTGGTTCAAATGAAGGGCTTGGTTCTTGAGCAGCAACAGGGGGTGCAGGTGAGGTTGGAGGAGTAGACTGAGAAGCTGCTTGATTCTTTAAATCTGCTACTTCATTGTGTAAACTGCCATCCTGTGCCTGCATATCCATCATCATTTGAGCCAATTTTTCTATTTTTTGATTCATGTCAGAGAGTATGGCTTTAAGACCTGCAGGAACCATGGTGTTGGTACAGGTATACTATCACAGCTGACCATGAGCCAGGAACCGGTTGGTTCCTATTTGCAGGAGACAAACACACACACAGAAATCCCGGCGAAGTACAAAAGGATAATCCAAAGACGTCAGGGTCGAGGTTGGCTGCAAGAATCACTGGTAGGAATAAGGTCTGGTACATGAGTAGGCAAATGGATAGCAATGCTTGGCTATAGGGTAACGTCCAGGTGATACCTGAGCAAGGGTTTCTGGAAGGTCAGGTCTTTTATTCCTTTGAGTAAGTATAGCAGAAGGCTGAATATGTGAAGCTGTACAGTACTTTTTTTTTGCTTGTATACAGTATAGAGGGGCATATCCTGCCAGCAGTCGCACACTTAAAGCTAGTATGCCCCTTGTGCTAGTTGGCCAGTCTGGGCCTCATTGTTACTACAGTAAAGTAAAGTTAAACATTAGCATAAAGATTCACGTGATATTCACTTAGAGAACGAATTGTTGATTTTATACTCCTTGGTGTGGAAAACTATATGTGTGCTTTCATTCTGTGATTTTCTCCAAGCTGAAAACTTACTGTGCAGACAAGTAGTCACTCTCATGCTTGCACAAAAACACATTTGTAGGAAGGTAAAACATTTCTTAGAAAAGCGCTGATTTTTTCATGTAATACTGAATGTAATTACAGTATTCAGAGGTTCTGAATTTGGTCAGCTAGTTTCAACATTTACTGGACAGTTTTAAACGAATCACTGACAGCTCAAAGACACACTTTGAGACACAAATAATCTTACATACATAGATATATAAAGAAACTCAGTCTGAAAAATATAAATGTAAATATATTTACTATCAATGTAAACAAGAACTAAACATATGAAGTACAAAGGCTCATTGAAAGCACACAAAATAGGTCTTTAAAAAAAAATATTTTACCAAATATGAATTCACTGACTCTTATAATGAATGAATGTTTACCCTAAGACTTACTTACAGAAGAAGAACAGTAGATTGGCTTGGCTGATGATTGGACCTACAACTTACAGAAGGGGCAAAGAGCTGAGTTCACAGGGTAAATGGACAATTAATAATCCTCAAATGGTGATGGTGACATTCCAGATCCTTTAAGGCCCATATGCATCCCTTTACACTTGTAAAGATGATTTAATTTCTGACACCTTATCTATCCATGCACCTTGAGATGCCCCCCCTCACTCCTAAAGGATCTATCGCTTCAGAGAAGAAAAATGAGTAGTGCGCAAAAAAAAATAATTATATAAACAATATAAAATATAATATATAAACAATATAAAACAAAATTATGTGAACAAAAGACACGTAATAAATAAATGTGAATATGCTGCTGGTGCACCTTAGAACAAAACCCCACTTTGTTAAAGGAAGAAATACAAAACATATATAGGTGACCGCGCCCCCCACACCAAGTGAGTGTAGATAATATAAATAATACCAATTAAATGTAGCTTCCGAGCAGTATGTTAAATTCAATCATAAATTTTTTACTGTTGCCTGTTGTCAGGATTCTATCCTGACTGCAGGATCTTTCAAGTTTAACCCTTTGTTTGTTATGATTTACCTATTTCGACCAACAGGGGTCACTCTACCTGGCAATTGTCTGGTCTGACTTTCACTTGGACGTACCCGATTACCAGGCCTATATCTGGACACTCCCCTGTTAGGTGCCTTTAAATTTAGACTGTGATGACCTTACACTCTGGCAGTGTACTGGTTTGGGTCTCTGTTAGTCTGCATGCAGCTGGAGAGTCTTTGCCGTGGGGTGTGTTTGGGCCCTGATTGTTTTAAAATAGTCATTTAAGGCAGCAGGCTACCTACCTTAAGTCAGAGTAATTTATTGCTCTAGTGAAAGGAAAACGCCTGCAACTATCAATTATGCGTCTAAGGACAGAAGAAAAATCAAAATAAATAAATAAATAAAAAAAAAAAAATTGTCCCCCCCCATTTATCCCCTTCACACACTTACATAAAGATTTTAATTTAGACATAGCACAATCATACTTGAAAGACACGCTAAGCATTATGATAAGCACTAATATATCTTGAAGTCATGATAAGCATACTTTTTTCATTCTATATATATTAAGTATAGACAAGGGGCACAAATAAATTGTTTAAAACTTAAGTGAATAATATACTCATACTTAAAAGTTAGGATAAGCACTAATACACATATTAGTAAACGATGACAAGCAATTTATTTATTTACTTTTTTATTTATTTTTAATTTTTTTTTTTTTTGAAGCTATGATAAGTTTTTTGTTTCCCTTTTTTTCCCTCTTAACATACTTTAATTCAGATACATAGCACAACTAAATTTGAAAGACACGATGGCACTAAGCATTATGATAAGCACTAACAATTATATTTGGAACCTATGATAAGGTTTTTTTTTATCATTTGGGTAACATACTTAAAGAACATTATGTTAAATGCATTTGATGTGTGTTTCTCTATAAACACACCTAAGTATAGATAACGATCAAAATAAGAAGGATTACAATTGGAACGCACAGCACTATACCTTTTTCTTTCTCCTGCTACTGCTGTACAAAGATTTTGAATGTAACCTGCAGCTACTCCCGCTTTGTCGTCCACCTCCACTTGAATGTACCGTTTTATTTTAGTTTCAGAGGAAGAGATGCATAAAACTAGGGCTGCAACTAACGATTATTTTCATAATCAATTAGTTGGCCGATTATTTTGTCGATTATTCGATGAATCGGATAAAAAAAATGAATGTAAATTTTTCATTTATTTAAAATAATTTAATAAACAAATGATGTTAAATACAAACCGCAGAATAAAAAAAACTTTGATAAAATGCATTTCTTGTCTTTATTTCCCAACCAGCCCCCCCAATTTATGCACATTTGAGCCCAGGCTTGCCACGCTGCCTCCCAGACATGCCATGCTGCCTCCCACATATGCCACTCCACGCTGCCTCCCAGACATGCCACGCTGCCTCCCACATATGCCACTCCACGCTGCCTCCCACATATACCATTCCACGCTGCCTCCCACATATACCATTCCACGCTGCCTCCCACATATACCACTCCACGCTGCCTCCCACATATACCACTCCACACTGCCTCTCACATATACCATTCCACGCTGCCTCCCACATATACCACTCCAAGCTGCCTCCCACATATACCACTCCACGCTGCCTCCCACATATGCCACTCCACGCTGCCTCCCACATATTCCACTCCACGCTGCCTCCCACATATACCACTCCACGCTGCCTCTCACATATACCACTCCACGCTGCCTCCCACATATACCACGCCACCTCCCACATATACTATTCCACGCTGCCTCCCACATATACCACGCCACCTCCCACATATACCATGCCACGCTGCCTCCCACATATTCCACTCCACGCTGCCTCCCACATATTCCACTCCACGCTGCCTCCCACATATTCCACTCCACGCTGCCTCCCACATATACCATTCCACCCTGCCTCCCACATATACCATTCCACCCTGCCTCCCACATATTCCACTCCACCCTGCCTCCCACATATTCCACTCCACCCTGCCTCCCACATATTCCACTCCACGCTGCCTCCCACATATACCACTCCACGCTGCCTCCCACATATACCACTCCACCCCCACATATGCCACTGTGCCTGATACGCCTTATACCCCCTGATACACCACTCCATCCTCCCCAGACATGCCACGCTCCCCTCCCCACATATGCCACTCCACTCTACCCCCAGATATGCCACTGTGGCCCCAGATATGCCTTATACACCCTGATACACCACTCCGTCCTCCCCAGACATGCCACACTGCCCTCCCCACATATGCCTTGTATACTGTATATGCCTTATACCCCCAGATATGTCACTCCGTCCTCCCCAGATATGCCTTATACCCCCCAATATCTCATAGTCCCCTCATAGAGTCACAGACCCGTTCACAGCACACTGACACCATACTTTTATAAATAAGTACTGGGTTAATCTTCACTGCCCCCAGGATTTAGATTCCCTTTAGTCTGCCCCCCTTTATCTCTAACTGCACCTTAAGTTAACTTTATTAAATTAACCCTCAGTCCTCATCATTAAATTAACCCTAAACACCCCATTAACCATAACTGCCCCTAAATTAACCCTAAACACCCCATTAACAACAGCATCCCCTAAATTAACCCTAAACACCCCATTAACCACAGCATCCCCTAAATTAACCCTAAAGACCCTGTCAACCACAACAGCCCCTAAATTAACCCTAAACACACCATTAACCACAACTGCCTCAAATTAACCCCAAACACCCCATTAACCATAGCTGCTCCTAAATTAACCCTAAACACCCCATTAACCATAGCTGCCCCTAAATTAACCCTAAACACTCTATTAACCATAGCTGCCCCTAAACACCCCATTAACCATAGCTGCCCCTAAACACCCCATTAACCATAACTGCCCCTAAATTAACCCTAAACACCCCATTACCCATAACTGCCCCTAAATTAACCCCCACCTCCCCTAACTTTCAGTAGCCCAAATATTAATTTTATACTTACAGTTAGATGAGTGTCACAGCCATGTGGTTCTAGCCTTCTGGGAGAAGGAAGGGGCGGGGCCAGTTGTCACAGTGATTACAGTGTGTGCGTTTGCTCTGTGTGCGTTTGCTCTGAAAAAACCCTCATTTTATAATCGATAATAATCGATTCAACTAATCGATAATTATTATCGATTTTGGTACCATGATAACAATCGGGCTCACAAAATTACTACTTATAAACTTAAGGCAACAAATAGTAGACATAGAATTAAGAAACTGATACTTAGTAATAAAGTACTGTTGGATCCATCCGAAATTGCTAAAGCTTTTAGAGACTACTATATGTCATTATATAACCTGAGAGTGATATCCCGAAATCGCACATAGAGCATTTTTTACAGGGCCTCTCACTTCCCAAATTAACAAAAGAGAAACAGGATTTCCTTAACAAACCCTTTCTCTTGACTGAAGTTAAAGATTCTATCGCGAAATTAAAAAAGGGATAAAAAATCCTGGTCCGGATGGTTATGCAGCTCTATTTTATAAGGTACTAGACCCACTGATTTCTCCATTACTGTTAAGGGTGTTTAATAACATAAGAGATAAGGGAGTTATACCGAAGGAGATGTTGCAGGCTTCAATTTGTCCGATCCCTGGGAAGCCTGGGAAAGATCCTAAATTTTTGATGAACTACAGACTAATCTCGCTTATTAATTTAGATGCCAAAATATACTCCAAAATACTGGCGGACAGATTAAACAAGGTGATCGGAGATTTGATACACCCAGATCAATCTGGATTTATAAGCGGTAGAACCGGCGAAGATAACACCCGTAAACTATTTGATTTAATTTCCCAAGTACACTCACTTTCTTTTCCCTCAGCCTTCCTAGCGCTAGACGCTGAGAAGGCTTTCGATAGAGTTAGTTGGGAATTTCTTAGCGCTACCTTAGATGCATTTGGGATTAATTTGTTTTTTAAAAAGAGCACAATGGCTATCCAGGAATATAGTTTATATTCTAATTATAAGTTGAACCTACCCAAAACTCAGGTAATGACTGCTTACCTTTCATCAACTCAGAATATTTTACTTACTAATGGCTACCGATTCGACTGTTTCAAAGGATGGATAGATTACCTTGGGGTCAGACTAATGTTTAATCTAAAAAAATTAATTTCGAGTAATTATGAAAATTTACTAAATGATCTTACCACTCAATTAGAAAAGATGAAACTCTTGGAGGCCTCTTGGCTAGATAAAATAAATCTGATAAAATGTTATATTTATTTAGAGTTATTCCTTTACGTGTATCAGGTCGGGTCTTGGATAGATTTTCAAAACTATTATTCTCATTTGTCCGGAACAATGGGAAGCCAAGAGTGAGTCAAAAGACGATCAATAGGTTTTCTTTTTACCTAAATTAATATTCAGATTTGGGTCGTCTTATAATCAGGGTCGTCTTAAAATCGAGCAAATATCAATTTAAAAATTTTAAATACCATATTTATGTAATTTTGTATATGAATAATAAACTTAAAAAAAAAGGACGAAAGAAAAAAAAGAAAAAAAAAGAAGAAAAATTAAGATTGAAGTTAGTGAGAGAGAGAAGGAGGAAAAAGGAACAAAGTATATTGTAGAGGAGGTGCTAAGTAAGACACTTGGATTGGATCTTAAAGACATCTACTGCCTGCAAGACCTGCAAGGTACATTTTAAATCCCAAACAACCCGACAAACATCACTGCACTCGGAAGATGTTGCTGAACACATATTGGGGTGTTGTTTGATAGTGACGCATACCAGGAGCTATGAATTCATTCCTGAAGTACAATTTGTGTGAAAAAAAAAAAAATACTACCACAAACTTTGGCAAAGGCTGGTGGTAGAATATCATGCATGAAAAGGGTTGAAATACCAGCATTTGAAATACCTTGGGGTGTCTAGTTTCCAAAAATATATGGTTTGATGGGGTAAACTGAAGTAGTCGGCTTCAAAGATGTTCCAAAGAGGAGATAGCATTTGGTCATTCTGCCTCTAAAAGTCTGTGTTGAAAACCTGAATTACGCATCCCAAAAGTAGCCTTTTACCAGCCAAACAATCTGACAAACCTATGCATGTGGGGTATCACCATACTCAGGAGATGTTGCTGAACACATATTGGGGTGTTGTTTGACAGTGACATATACCAGGACCTCTATATTTATAACTAAATTACAATTTTTGAGAAAAAAAAATTAAAACAAAAATTACTATTACAAAGTTTGACAAAGTGTGGTTGCATGGAAAGGGTTAAAATTCCAGCATTTCAAATACCCTGGGGTGTCTAGTTTTATATATGGTTTGATTGGGATAAATTGAGTTAACCAGCTTCAAAGATGTTTTAAAGAGGAGATGGAGGCAGAATGACCAGATTTTGTAAAAAGGTTTGGAAATCATAAAACGCTACTTGTACTTATTGCCCTATAACTTATAAAAAACAGCAAAAAAACATAAAAACATTGGGCGTTTCTAAACTCAGGACAAATAGTAGAATCTGTTTAGCTAGTTTTTTTACTTCCTTTTGTAGGTGAGTAAAATATTTTTCAAATAAAAGTCACAAAAGGTGTTTTTTTTTTTCAAATTTTCACCATGTTTTATTTCTTTTTAATAACGGTATCTGAAGAAAGCCCATCTTGTCCTGAAAAAAAACAAAATATAACGTGTGTGTGGGTACACTAAATGGGTGAGGAGAAAATTACAGCTGAACAGAAGCACCGCAAAAGTGTTAAAAACTGCCTCGGTCCCAAAGGGTACAAAAATCAAAAATAAACCAGGTCCTTAAGGGGTTAATGCCTGGGTAAAGTACTTGGAGGAAGGGGAGAAGTGCACTCGCTACTCAGAAAATCTTAAATCTGGGGTGAAGCAGGGATGTCCGCTTTCACCCCTTCTTTTTGTCTATGCCATTGAACCCCTTTTAGCCCTTGTAAAAAAGGATAACTTTATCCGTGGCGTCCCCATCCCGGGGGGGGGGCAGGGGTACAGGTGAAGGCTCTGGGTTACATGGATGACGTTAGTGTATATTGCACAACCCCTGAGTCCTTGAAAAGAGCTATTTTACATGTGCCTCTGGTTTTAAACTGAATCTTAGCAAATGTGACTTTTTTACTATTGGTGATTGGGATGGCAGTCAGACACCTGCTTTCCAGACCCAAGGGGACAGTATTAAAATTCTGGGAGTGGTTTTTGATCCATGGGATCGGCCCTACCATGGAGCAGAGTGGGGCAATAGCTCCAGTCGGCACTTTGCCACCCCAAGCCTCTTTTTTTTTTTTTTTTTTTTCCAGCGGAAGAGAGAGAGCCCGCCGAGTGGTTTTCGCTTACCAATTTGTCAGTACCCGCTCGGCGCCCCTCTCTCTCCTCTGCGAGACCTCTAGCTCGGTCTCGGTGCCGGCTTGCAATGCTGAGCGCCGGAAGATGACATAAAGAAGAAGATGCAGAAGTGGTCAGCAGAGAAGGTTGCGAGACATTTTGAGAGCGTGAGAGAGTGAACGTCAGTGCGAGTGAATGTGGCCCTATGTATTTCAGACACAAATTCTGACCTTTTTGCTCTGTTTTCGTATGATTTATAAGGGGTCGGCCTCATTTTTGTGGCTTTGTACGAACCACCAAAATTCGGTGAATTTGCAACTTGTACAAATCTGAATCTGCAAGTCTATTTATATATCTTAATGTAATATTTGACATGAAACTCTCATAAATAGCAACTGCACTACTTGGGCAAGTTCTCATGACCTGGGAGCCCCTTGGAGATTACAATAGCCCTGATTTGCAACATATGTGATGCGGCATGTTTCATAATAGTGTAAACATTTAAATTACAAATGGTGAAATGTCCTTATATGGACCATCTATAGCAAAACTATGAAAATTACCCTAAACTCTCACAGAAATATGTATTCTGACTTTTTAGCGCTCAAATATTCTATTATGCTTTCCGTGCTCTGCTTTAGCAGACTGCTTTGGATTTCAATCACCACAAAAGAACACTACGAAGTCTAAGAACAGACTAAATCAGAGAAACACACAGAGACGTGCATACCATACTTTGTAAGCCTAACAATCTGTTTACCCAAAGGGTCCACAGACACTACTGGATTTTGGATCTTCAGCAGCCTAGATTTTTCCCTCCTGCATCTACTTGCTTGAGAACACAAGGGAGGCTGTAGTGGTGGCGCAGCCCCACCATCTACCTTAGTCATCCCTCCCCTAAATGGTGGTACTAGCGCTGTTATCAGATACGTTTTCAGGAGATGCATGCCGCCTACTACAACTACACGAAGTGATCATCTGATTCCCTTTATCGAGTTTACATGTCCACAGTGCAGGGTTGCTTTACATAGAAACGTGAAATTTACGTCCAGGACAATACAAAGCAGCAGCACTGCCAGCGCGTTGTGCAAGGCAAGTACAAATGCCCAGTATTGTTGCCTGAGTGTGTGCAAGGGACAACCACCAAATCATTTACAGATTAATTTTCCTACAGCACCCTACTTGTAACGCATATCCCAGCCTGAATCGCTACTTCCTTATCATACATTGAAACCACGCATGCCCAAAACGTCACCCGTACGCCACATTGACTTACGGCATCCGTCTTTTATTATTGTCCGTAATGGGCGGAGCGACTCTTGTTCGACTCTCTCCCTGGTAACGGAACAAACGGTTCGTTCGGCTCCGCCCTAGTGCTCCATCTACCTTCTCATCAATTAGAAAACGACCTCTGAAATACACCGACCTACACAAAATATATTTGCGGTGTAAAGATGCAGTCGGAAGATGCCAGATACTTAAAGAGGTGACAGGTTTACAGATGTCTGTAGGGGTGGTATATCAGGTGCACATATGTGATGCATCGTGGGGTATTTGATGTTTGCATGTATTATATGTAAATGTAATGTGAGTCATAGTGACCTTCCAAGTTAAAAGTGAATACGTGGGTTTATGGTTAGGAATTTTAAATACGTTTTATATAATCCTTTGTCTTTTTGGCCTCACAGGACCTTGCCTTTCCTAGAGGGTGATTAGATGTTCACGTAAATGAGTTAAAGAGACACTCCAGCCGTTATTTGCACTTTAATGCAAACGCTAGCATAAAGGTCCCTTTAAATGTACTGTGTGTTTTGCTCCTTTACCCAGCCTCAAACTTATTTATTGGCAGGTGATATACTTACCTCTAGTCAGATCCAGCACTGGCAAGGTGAAGCATCTGTTCAGATCTCAATGCCATGGAAAGCACTTCTATTGATTTCAGTGGGAGCACTTTCCTCTATTGCTCCACATAGTAGTTCCGGCAGGGGAGGTTGTCTACGCACATCGCACAGACGTCCGCAGCTGCCGGAGAGGAGGATCCAGGTGCCCTGCAGCGCTGCGGGGGATCTGGATCCTAACCTTGCAGGGCTAAATGAAAAAGAAAAAAAAAAAAAAAACATGCGCCTAGAACTACCGTATTTGCTCGATTATAAGACAAGGTTTTTTTCAGAGCAAATGCTCTGAAAAATACCCCTCGTCTTCTAATCGGGGTCGTCTTCTAATCAGACCTCAAATAGAGGTCTGATTAGGAGACTAAGATCCAGATCCCCCGCACCGCTGCAGGGGACCTTGATCCTCCTGTCTCATGCCCCCCCCCATCATCATACACACACAGCTTCCTGCTGCGTTGCCGGGGCAGCGGGTTGACGTCTACGCGATCCGCGTAGACAACGTCCGTTGCAGCCGGAAGGAGGTGTGGCTAGCAGCGGGGGTTGTCTGCGTCCGTCGCATAGACCTTCCCCGACTGTCAGAGATCAGAGTTCCCCGCACCGGTGCGGGGAACTCTGATCTCTGACAGCCGGGGAAAGTATACGCGACGGACGCATACAAACCCCCGCTGCTAGCCACACCTCCTTCCGGCTGCAGCAGAAGGCGACGTCAACCCGCTGCCCCGGCTGGAAGCACCGGTAAGAGAAGGGGGAGAGCGGGGGAAGGGGGGTGAGAGAGGGGGGGAGAGAGAGTGTGTGTGTTAGTTAAATGGGGGTATAGGGTGTGTGTGTTAAATGGGGGCATAGGGCATTTCTGGAGTGGCGTTAAGGGGGCATTTAATAGAGCACTCTGCCTCCTGAAATGCCTTATACCTCCCTATATGCCACTCTGCCCCATAATATGCCTTTTAACCCCCTAAATGGCAGAGTGGCATATAGGGGTATAAGGCATTTCTGGAGGCAGAGTGCTCTATACAATGCCTTTTAACTCCCTTAATGCTACTCTGCCTCCTGAAATGCCTTATACCTCCCTATATGCCACTCTGCCCCATAATATGCATTTTAACCCCCTAAATGCCAGAATGGGATATAGGGGTATAAGGCATTTCTGGAGGCAGAGTGGCACATAGGGGGTCAAAAGGCATACCATGGGGCACAGTGGCATATAGAGGGTTAAAAGGCATATCATGGGCCACAGTGCCATATTGGAGTGGCAAGCCTGGGGGCAGATGTGCGTAACTGGGGGACAGGTTGGAAAATACAAGAAATAAAAACAAAAAAATATTTTTCTCAATCATAGCTTTTATTAAAAAAAATAGTTTACATGAATTAACATTTACTGGTAAAACTTTTTTCCTTTGGGGTCGTCTTAATATTCAGATTTTGGGGGGTCATCTTATAATCAGGGTCGTCTTATAATCGAGCAAATACGGTACATGTCCCGGGGTGACATGAACTGCGCATCCCTGCGCTAAACCCCGAATATAGAAAAAAAGTGCGGCCACATATATATATGTGTGTGTGTGTGTGTATATATATACATACCGTATTTGTTCGAAATGAAAATTCTGGACCGAAAGCGAAAAATCAGGATTCTCTTGGCCAAAACCGAAAATGACTCCCTCTCCTTAAAAAAAAAAAAAAAAATAAAAACCACACTTTTATTAAAAGTAAGTAACACACCAAAATGGGACAACAATTAATATACTTATATATGATTGTTAACAGCAATCACACTGCTATCATGCAAAGTCAGCCAGTAAATGCTGGAATCTAGGTATGCCTGGACATGATAGAAGTGTGATTGCTGGTAACAATTATATATATATATATATATATATATATATATAAAGTATATTAATTGTTGTCCCATTTTGGTGTGTTACATATATATATATAACTATTGCATTTTTTTGTCCAGTTCTGGTGTCACTTACTTTTGATAAAAAATCAATAACAGGCAGCCAGCACATGCTAGAACCTGAGCATGATAGGGGTGTGATTACAGGCTCCCTATGTCATGCCACCCCCCCTACACACACATATACACTCCATTTATTTACAGATACTCATTCATCCCCTTAATCACACATACTTGCCTCCCAGATATGCTTTTTAATCCCCCTATATACCACTCTGCCCCCAGATATGCCCTATACACCTATATAAGCCACTGTGCCTCCCTGCTATTCATTTTAACTCCCTATATGCCACTCTGCCGCGCTGATATTCCTTTTAACCCCTTTGGTGGATACCGCAGTTATAAGTGTCTCTAGAAAAAACACGTTACCTCTAGAAGATGGTTCACATTTCTCTGACCTCATGGAGAACAATGCTGAAGCAGCCGTCAAGAAGCCTTTTGAGGCCTCTGCTTCTTTTTTTAAGCCAGCTATAGCATCTGCGTCAGTTCCCAGAGCGGTTAAGGTCTGGCTTTCACAGACTGAAGATGATGTTGCCGCCAAGACCTCTAGAGACATTATCCTAAAGAATGTCGCTGCTGTTAAATTGGCTGTGGACTTTCTCTGTGATGCTTCTATCGAGACCATCAGAATAACAGCCAGAGCTTCTGCACTCTCAGTCGCGGCTAGACAAGCCTTGTGGCTGAAAGCCTGGGCTGCGGATAATGCCTCAAAGAATAGACTTCTTAATATCACCTTTAAGGGTAAGAGTCTGTTTGGTGAAGAGCTGGAGTCCCTTTTAGAGAAGACAACCGGGCATAATCATTGGATGCCACAGCGTAAACCTGCTTCCAAAAGACGGGTGCAGTCATTTTGGCCTTATTTCCCAGGCCAGAACATAGGCTATGGTTCAAAAGTCTCTCGCTCCCCACAGGAGCAGGGCTTCCAGGGCAGACCCTATCGTGAGAGGGGTAGAGCTGACAGATTCTTCTTCCCCAAAGCGCCCCAGGACTCCAAGAGCTCTGCATGAGGCCACCTGTACAGTCATGTGAAAAAGAAAGTACACCCTTTTTCACACAACTGTACATCCATAAGGGCATCTTGCGAATGTGCATGTACAGCCATAGGGGACTAAAAGGGTTAAATTACATTTTAGACCCAATTTCAGATTTATTTTTCTCTGTTAGGGACCTGGAACCAGACGGACACAAAAAACCTTTATTGTAATAACCAAGCAAACAAAGCCAAATATTGATCCAGGAGCATATACAGTAGTGATCAAAAGTTTACATGCCCTTTGACAATTGGTAATATGTACCAATTTTAAAGAAAACACGAGTTAGCAGGCAAAACACATTTCTTTTATTTCTTATGGGATTCATATTTAACAGAACGGCACTATCATAAAACAAAACATGGCAACAAAAAAAATTAAATGACCCCTTGTAAGGATTTTTACCTCTGTGGGGTAGTTGTAGTGGGTACAGCACACATAAAGCAGGATTTCTTGTAATAATAAAGCCTTTTATTCTGTATTTATTCAGTATGCAGGTGTAAAGACATCAGATGCACAGGCTGTAATTTACAAAGCAAAATAAACATATAAATAAAAAACCTCCCACTCGGAAAACTAATCTGACGATCGCCAGTCTGTTTGCATGCCTATCAACCTGACTAACTACAGGTGGCTAGCTAAACCCCTGAAATAAAACTTACAGCCCTGTTTTAGTCTCTGGCAGCTTGGAGCACAATCCACCAACATGCTCCCCGGCCTTTCTCCCTGACTATACTGAGAGCTAACTTTTATAACCCTCCAACCACACCCATAAATTGATTAATTAGCCCCAGATGTATCTGGTAGCTTCTCTCTATGGATAACATAGTGAAAGTTAACTATTTCACCTCTGTCACACCCCTGTTCAAAAGTCTGCGTACCCTTAGTTCTGTATTGTGTATTGCCCCTTTAGCATCAATTATCGTGTGTTAGGGACCAGGGACCAGATGGACACGAAACGTAAAATGCAATCACCTTTATTGTAATAACAATAGTGAACAAAGCCGAAATCGTGATCCAAAAGCATATACCAAAAGACAAGCTGGGGTCAGGAACACGGGGATCAGCGAAGTAAGGAATCAGGAGCTGTGAGGGACGTTCAGGAACACAGAGATTGCACTTGCAGCCGGAAACAACACAAGGGCCAGGAGGAAATGAAGTTTGGCTGCTTAAGTAGCCAGAAGGGGTTGGCTGTGGGCTGGACAATGGGCTGAGGCACAGGAGGGACAGGGGTGTATCCATGGCAACCCAGCCAGGCTGTATTAGCTTCCAGCAACGCAGCAGGAAAGCAGCTAGGCCATAACACTGTGTGCAGTGTTTTGTAATAGTTGTCCTCGACCCCCACATTTTTGCAGGTGGAAATGCCTCCAGGTCATGCAAAATCTTTTGGTTGTCTTGCATGAACCGTACGTTTGAGATCTCTTCAGAGTGGCTCGATGATATTAAGGTCAGGAGACTGTGATGGCCACTCCAGAACCTTCATCTTTTTTGTGTGTAACCACTGGAGGGAGTAACCACAACGTCTTTTTTTCCAGAGCAGCCTGAATTTCTCCTGAGGTTACCTGTGGGTTTTTCTTTCCCGAACCTGTTCTTCTGACTGTTGCGGCTAAAATCTTTCTTGGTCTACTTCAGGCACTTCAGGCAAGAAGTGTTTTCTTTAGATACCATTTTTGATCATATCATCTAATTTCCTATGAAAAAAAATATATAAAATATGATAACTTGAAAAAAGGAAATTTTTTTATTTTTATTTGAAAAATCATGTACTCATCTACACAAGCTAATGAAAAAACCTGCTAAAAAGATTCTATTATTTGTCCCGAGTAGATCGCAGATCACTTTCTACACTTGTTTAATGCCAGGCACGTCATTGGTTGTTAAGTGACTGCTTTTCCGTGACCTGCCTGCTAGGGGCTTGATAATGGGCTGGTCCAAAGGAGAGTAGCGTGGTAACTCTGACAGGCTGTTAATTAGCCCCCAGCTGAGTAAGTCTGGTCGTGAGCAGAAAAGCAGCAAGACCATAACACTCTCACCCAACAATTACCTACAAGTCCTACATAGCACCCAAACTCTCCTATTGAAGGAGTATATTTGACAGTGGTTCCTTTCTTTGTAGTTTACACATGCAGCAGCTTTTGTTCCTTGGAAAGTGTACCTCAATTTGATATTTAAATTAATTGACAAGCATTTCTATTAAGCTGCTATTGCTTTTTCATCATCCTTCCAAGATGTCAAGCAGTTTTTGAGGCATTAAGTGGTTAAATTCAGTCACAAAGTTCATGACCTGAATACTGTAACCAGAAATCCAGCTGGCTCCTTCACTTTCAACACTTGCTAATCAATTACATATCATAATACTGAGGCGCTAACCACATTCTTGCCACCATTCAAGAACAGTAATTATGCCTGAAAATGTAAATCAAGTATTTGCATGTTGACAGCCGATGACATGCTCTTGAGCTTGAGTAAATGTTACCTGCACTGTAAAGACCTTGAATATATGGTCTTTACAGGCTTTTGCAGCTGTCAGCAGGTTGACTTGTATTGCAGCTAACACCTGGAGTAAGCATTAAGAATTTTTTTCATGTCAACATGTATGTAAAATGAGGACTTGCAGGTGCTGTGTCTCAGAATGTAGTTTGATACTAGTATATATTCAAAAATTGTATTGTCTTTTCAATAACTTCTAGTTGGCAACAACATTGCTGCTGCCAACTGTCCAAAGAGAGACTTAATAATAAAAAAAAGTCACTAAAATTATTAAAGTTTGTCTACATATATGTAGGAGACTTCTACAATGTAGCATCCATCCTCTGCTTCCTGCGTATTTCACGTTTCAGCTTTATTTTACACATTATGAGACCAGCTGAAAAAAAACTAATACATTCATTTTCACTGACTTACTATTTCGCCTTCTACTAATGATCCCTACTACTCTACAATGCTTGTAAGCACTGCCTTTGTCTCTGTTCTCTGGCTCACTTAGTCTCTATGTCATTGTGAGCTGAGTAGAGACAGAGAACAGTAAGAAAACCGTGTTCCCCTGGGTCCAAAGCCCCTATTTTTTACTTAAATGTATTATGTATTTAGTGTGGTGGGGCATAGTTAGTGGGGAAATTGTTAGATAGTGTTAGGTAGTGGTTAAAAAATAAAAACTTAACAATCATATATGAATATAAGATGGTTTCCAAATCACAGCAAGTGAGTTCCCCTCTCAGCACTCAATTTAGACTGTCAACTATAATTTACTCTCTCGTAAATCCAGGGGCCTACTTTTGCTAATCATTCATATTGATCTTCCATTTTTGATGCTGTGCACCATGCTCTTCTTCAAATCATTCACATTTGACACTTTTCTTTCTTGGTTCATATCCTACCTTTTATGATCTTTGTAATGTTATTTATTTATTTAAACAATGTTTACACTTGTGCGGCTAGTCCACCTTAAACATTTGCACCTACACGTCCTGTATAAAATACCCCCACCTCTCCTTTTTTACATTACATTTATTTATATATGGCCAGCAGATTCCGTAGTGCTGGTATAATAGGGTACAGTAAAAGTAAAAAGCCAAATGTTAAATATCATTATGTTAAACATAATGGTACATAAGGAAATGATAAACATAATGGTACATCAGGAAAAGAGGGTTGTGCTCTTGTGAACGTTCAATCTATTTGGTGGTTGAGGAGAAATGAAGATAGTAGGAGGGTACTGCATAAATGAGCATGCGTTATTTTTTTTTTGGTGTGCTGGTTGAGGGCATTATGAAAGTTGCAGTTACAGCACGTATGAAATCCTGAATATGGGTTGTAAAAAGGGGATAAAAGTAGGAGAGGAATGAAGAGGGTAGTTGGGAGTGCATTTGTATATGAGATGAGAGATATAGAGGTTTGCAGAGTTGTTGAGGCCTCTACAGGGCAGGAGATTTAATTCAAGAATGTATAGGAAGCAAAGGCCGTTATATGATGTGCTGCTTGTTATGTCGGATTTAGCCAATGTACAGCACTATTGGGTATGACGTTGGTAAATAAATCAAATAATTATTTTCTGCAAATTATATATAAAGGAATAAGCATTGGTAGACAATGTGGAAAGTCTCAACACAAACCTTATCCACCCATACATTCACTTACCTCTTATTGGAATCACTGATTGTGAACATATGCAAGTAGGAAAAGCAAAATGATTTAACTAGCGTTACATTGCAGGAAAGTGAAAGGAGGAAACATAGATGTACATCCGAGCGAAAAAGCGCTTGTGGTTCACTACGAAGTTGAAGCCACCATCCTTGGAGAGATGGGAGATCCCATGCTTGGTGAGCGTAAGGGGTGCCAAAAAATGTAAGTAAAATTTGGCCACCAAGACCAATCTAATGTGTTTTTGCCTTATTATAAGTTACATTATAACGATTATATAACTATTGACATTTTTTGTCATAGTGTTTAATCATATTTGTTCCTATCCAGCAGTGCTACAAACATTTTTTCAAGAATTGCGTGGCCCTCCCTAGATCAAGGTTATCTCACAGCTCACAGTTCTCTGTTGTATTGGGGACTTTTGCATATTACCGTTTCCTTCCTTAGTCATATATGGATGGGAAAGGCCAGAATCTTCCCAATGTCCTCTTTTGAGAAAAACAAATGAAAGTGAATTGCTTACAAAAAAATTAAGTTCATGTATTGAACATTTGGTATTTTCTTGTAATTGAATGACTATAATATCATAGTAAGACCAGTATCCCAAGGATGTGTACTACAGTACAGTTCTCTGCCAGATGCATTTATGCCTGAAAGGAGCACTGAAATTTTCATAGTACAGGAAGAAATAGTTTTTGCCTCTTCTTCTTGGTGATTCATTTTCTGGCCTATAGAGTAGGTCTCAAAAGTTTAGCAGTGGACTTTCGCAGCTGTATCCATTTACGTTAATAGCTCCAATGAGCATCTTGTTTTCTTATGACACATAGTCAGTTCAGTGAGTTATGCATGCAGGACCAACACAACCCTTCTTGTAAAAGAAACACAACAGTGTTTACCTGTTATAATGAATAGCAAAGTGAGGTACTTGAAATCCCAACATTCCTGTTTTTTCTAGCAAATAATTTAAAATCTTCAATTTTTTTGATAATCACATACACAACATTATGTTCATTATGCTGTCTCCTTGAGAGAGTTGGTCCAACAATTGTTTGAAATGTAAATTGTTTTCTGATATCTGATTACTTATTTTAGTGAATTAATGAAAAAAAATTTGTGTGGAGTGAGGTTTCTGATCAGACTGTTCTTCTAAGCATTAGTCCTAAAGGCCTTACTTTTACACTGAAGCGTGATTACAATGGAGGGGAGAATACTGCTGATCAGTCACTGACTGAGCAGCAGGTTTTCCCAAAGCAGAAATAAACCACTGGATCTCACCCTATGAGTAGAGAGCCAACGGCTTAGCGTACCTGATGGCCACTTTAGAAATAAAGGAACGAGTATGTGTGATTAAGGGAATGTTATAAGTATGTGAATGAGTGTGTGTGTGTGATAGCATGGATGTGTGTGTGTGTGTGTGTGGGGGGGGAAATAGCATGGCATAGGGAGGCTGTAATCACACTCCTATCATGCCCAGGTTCCAGCATGTACTGGCTGCCTGGGCAGTGTGATTACTGTTAGCAATTATGTGTGTATATTTATATATTTATATATATATTGGTGCATCCCTAGTTTTTCGTCATGCATGATCCATATTGTATGTTTTAAGCTTTTAGATCATTTTTTTCTTAATACTAGTTGTCATTCGATTTTGTTTTTATTAACCTATACTTTTATGTTAATTTGATATGTAGTATCCGTCTGAAAAGCCTCAATGCCAACACGGACATTTCTTCTTTAGCACGGAAGGTAGTAGAAGAATGTAAACTCATCCATCCATCTAAGTTGGCAGAGGTGGAGCAGCTGCTTTACTATCTTCAGAACAGGCGTGATGGACTGTCTGGTAAAGGTAAAAAAAAAAAACAAAGAAAAACTTTGAGATATCCATCTGAGTTTTTTTAATAAGGTCTACATTTTCTAAAAAGAAATATAAGAGCTGTAAAAACTTTTGGATTTTTATTAGATTTGATATATAAAATGCATTCTATAGTTTTTAATAAATGTTACCCACAGTGTTTTAATACTACTTTAAAATACTAATGCCCTTGTACAATCTTTTTTCATTTTTATTTTAGTGTGATATACTGTCATTGTATCCTTTTAGTTAAAACCATATGGGAAACCTTGCAGGTTTAAATATCTGAATAAAAAACATGCTATTGTGTTTTTTTGTTTTTTTTTAATATTCTCTGCTTTTTAATTCCAATATCTGTGTGTTCTACTATTTTCATTCCCCTCCAAACAACACACTCAAGTGCAAAGTATTTCTTTGTTAAGCCCTAGCTTGTTTTCAAGGCTTTTTTTACCACTTCACACAAGCTTAATATAAGCCAGTGTTTCATTTCCTGTTTAATATCACTCAATGACTATGTGACTAAGCATCTCCTTCTAAGTAGGTCTAAAAGTCAATAGTGGGTTAAAACAACATTTTTTGTGAGATGAGTTTGAAAGAAAACAATGTAATGTCATTCTCGATCAGAGACAATAAAGTAGAGTAAAAACACATGCACTGTACAGAATATCATACTACAATAAGCACTTTTCTATATTTTAAGCCCATTTTTTAACCAAGGTTTGATTTTTATTAACCACTAGATGTAAATGCTAGCATGACAAATAACAGACCCATGGCTACACCCATCCGATCTTCTGAAAAAGTAGGCATTCATGCATTTTAAAAAATACCGTATTTGCTTGATTATAAAACGACCCTCATTATAACACGACGCCCCAAAATCTGAATATTAATTTAGGAAAAAAAAGAAGAAGCCTGAATATAAGACGACTCTATAGGAAGATTTGTTTACTAGTAACTATTAATTCATGCAAACATTTTTTTCATATTTAATAAAAGCTATGATTGAAATGTTTTTTCATTTCCTTTTGTTTGCCAATCTGCCCCCAGGCTTGCAGAGTACCCCCAGAAATGCCTTATAACCCCTATATACCACTCTGCCTCCCTGATATGCCTTATACCCTCCTATATGCCATTCTGCCCCATGATATGCCTTTTAACCCCCTATATGCCACTCTGCCCCCAGAAATGTAGTTTGTACTTAGTACATAGCTGCACATAATTGCCTGTTTATTGCATTATATGTTTTAAACGTCTTGGCCGCATAAGTCAGAGTATACATTTTCAAGTTTTAACACATACATTTAAATAATAGGTTGAAGTGGTTAACAGTGGCAGGAAAGTGCTTCTATTGAAATTAATAGGAACACTATCCACATATAAGCATGAAGGCCTTAACAGAGCATTTCATGGATCATTCACCACACTTTGCAAGCCTTTAACAATCCCCCAAAAATCTTCTTTTGAAGGAGAATATAACCATTTTAGGTAGTGCCTCATTTTGTCTGGCTTTAAATGACACAAAGTACACTTTACAGCAAAATCACGTGGGTACATTCTGGGTAATTTTAATACATTTAATCATAATAAGATTAATATGCTTTTTATCCAAAATGTTTTAGTAAATGTAATTTCATGTGTCTATACTATCTTTCCTTTGTCAGAAAAGAAAGAGAAAAAGTCCACTAAGCCAAAAGATCCACCACCTTTTGAAGGAATGGAGGTAACACTGATGGTGTCGTATTATATTATAATTGTTTTGTAGCTTTTGTGTTTCGTAGATCCAAATGTTCTCTTGTCATGAGTTGTGTGTGCGTCTGCACATACGAAATAATGTGTTT